>NC_034594.1:49586908-49603133 GCF_900095145.1 Mus pahari
TGTGCCAGCACCATTTGTTGAAAATGCTATCTTTTTTCCACTGGATGGTTTTAGCTCCCTTGTCAAAGATCAAGTGACCATAGGTGTGTGGATTTATTTCTGGATCTTCAATTCTATTCCATTGATCTACTTGTCTGTCACTGTGCCAGTACCATGCAGTTTTTATCACAATTGTTCTGTAGTACAGTTTTTTAAAATGGTGCACGCATCTGCTAATATTTGAGAACTATTTATACTATGATAAATTGATGTATGTTTTATGATACCACTAAACAGCAAGAAGAAAGCCATACTCATTCACATTTCTAAATTATAGTGAAATAAAATGGTGCTCTGTGACCTCATTGTATTGATGGAAGCCTGAACTTTTTCCCTTCCTCCTACCTCCTTCTAGCTTTTGACTTCTGATGACAAAAAGGAGGATTCTCCCTCCCAAATGCAACAGACAAAGCTCCCTGTCATGATGACCCATAGCTCACCACGTGAGAACTATCTGGATATTTTTACACAAATGCTAAGAGGTAAGGGGAATGTGATATATTCTGTGTGTCAGGCTATAGCTCTGAGTGTAGCTTCCAGACAGGTAACAACCTGCTATCATGGCCTAATGAGCTACACCAACTAGAGATACAAATGTTCACTTACGAAGAATTGCTAAGCTTATGAATTGTCCCCACTGCTTCTATTAGAGGACAGCTGCCTAGCACCACTAAAGTCATAATTCTCCCCCTGCTTCCCATTGTACAGGAATTGCATTTAAGATCTTTATCTACCCCACTGTCAAAATCTGTGTGGCCTTACCCCAACTCAGAGGCAATTGGCCTGAAATACTGGCTGTGAAACTATATTGATGTTTAGCTTCATGAAGCTTTGTCAGCAGAATTAAGGTTAAAAAGACTTATCAGTGTTCCTAGTTTGGTCCCTGACCCTAGCATTTTAAGGTGATGCTAACCAAAGCTTGTTGAAAAGCAGCCATTCTTCAATTGTATGCCAATACTGTTGGTGAGCTAGATAAAGCAACAGATTCATGACTCTGTCTTCACCATCTAACTGTGTTTGGCAGATAGCATATTCTATAATGCAACTATGTAAAAGCAAGTTCTAGTAAAGAAACAGTGAGGACAGCCAAGCTTTGATAATAGACAGCCGCCAGGAACCACATCTATGCACAAGAAATGTGCTACCATGGGAGTGGAAAACGGAAAAGTGTCACTAGCAATTCATTCTAAAATGCTATTTTTGAATTAATTGGCATAGAATATTTAAGACTAAAATTGTGAGTGGCAGAGAGAGAGAGACTTTGGAGCATTCTGTCTTAAATGGGATATCTTTATCACACTGGGCCCCTCAAGGCCCTGGGATCTATGTGGAGAGGAGGCAGAAAGATTTTAAGAGCCGGTGGTGATGGATGGTTCCAAGGAAATGGTATCATCTAGACTCAATAGTCACAAAAGTGCTGATGCACAGAATTCACAGCGACTGTGACAGAATCCACAAGATTGGAACAGGTTCAAACCAGACAAAATATCAGCACTAAGAAAGAGAAGTGGGTATTAAGTCCCACCCCGATCAGCTACTTTCAATTGATATGTCTTGGGAGAAAATCAGTTTTCTCCAATAACGTAACACTGAGTATATCAACCACACTCCAGGGCGAGCTCCATGCACAGGAATAGTCAGCCACTACAAATGAGACCTCAATTTGTTCTTGCTGCTGTTTTTTGTGTATTTGTTTGCTTGCTCAATTGTTTGTCTTTTCCCTGAGAAAGAAATAACAAGAAGCTTGGTGGGTTGCCAGGTAGGGAAGGATCTTGGGGAAGTTAGGAGAATGGAAAGAATATGATCAAAATACATAAAATTCTAAATAAATAAAACAATAGAGAGTGGAAATGTGGTCTCATAAAGCAGAATAAACTGCATTATCATACTATAATCATATAAATTAAATACCATGGTTGAAAGGGAAATTTCCTGGCTGGAGAGATGGCTCAGTGTTTAAGAACACTGACTGCTCTTCCAAAGGTCCTGAGTTCAATTCCCAGCAACTACATGGTGGCTCACAACCATCTGTAATGAGATCTGATGACCTCTTCTGGTGTTTCTGAAGACAGCTATAGTGTACTCATATAAATAAAATAAACCTTTTAAAAAAATAATTGGAAAAAAGCAACAAATTATTATTTTTAAAAAAAAGAAAGAAAAGGGCAATTTCTATTCTAAAACCTAATTAGATCTAGTCTCAAAACACTCTGAAGCCCACTAATTAATCTAACAATGTATATACTGCATGCCTATAAAACATGTAGGGATTCTGTTTGTTTGTTTGGTGGAGATGGTAGTGTTGTTTCAGAAAGTAAGAGCCCAGTCAGAGACGGGTGACTTCCCTGTCCTTACATGCTAAACTCTCCCCAGTCAAAAGTAACAGCACACAAAATACCGCATGTCAGTGGCCAGAGAGAAGTACCACAAGCATGCAAAGGAAGGGAGTGGACATTTCCAAGGAAATGACCTAAGAAGAGCTTCCTAGGAGTTAGAGGGGAGTCCTTCATTATAAGTGGACGAAGAGTGGAGGCACAGGAGGAAGAGTGTCCCAGTCGAGGGCATCAACAGGAGCTGAGACACAGTGTAAGAAACAAACAAACCAAAAATTGGAACTGTGGAGGAGGGGTTGGCCCACAGTTGGGGTGGGCTCTGAATACTCAGATAAAGAGAGCCAAGGCACTTGTATACACAGAGAGGCACCAGTGAGTCTTGAACAATAGACTGGAGCTATCTGAGCTAAGGGCTTCATGGACTAAGAGAAAGCACACTGTAAGCTTGGTGGGAAGGGCTGACTCCAAGAAAGAAGTTGAGGGGAGTATCCAGGGAGTTTTACAGGAAGTCTGATTTAAGATTGTGTTATGATTGATAGATGAGGAAACCAAAACACACAGATTTAAGAAATAAGCCAACAGCCATAGAAGACTTGCCACAATAATAAGTTTGGAAAACATTCTGTTAGGCTGCGGATAAAGTAAATATGGTACATACTTTAAATGGAATTATCATTCAACCTTAACAAGAAAGAGATCCTGCAATATGTGACAACATGGATGACACCATGGAGAATGTACTAGGAGAAATAAGGTAGCCTCAGGAGAACAAAGGATCCACTTTTACAGAGAGCACTCCCTGGGAGCACTCGCTGGGAGCACTCGCTGGGAGCTGGGAGACGCTGTTCACCCACCTCAACATGATTTCAATTACACACATGAAACGTTGTGCACAGCTGTAAAATACTGTGCCCAGAGTTCAGGATATTGTATTGAACACATAATACACCGTCAAGAGAACAGTTCTGTTGAGTGTTCTTACCACAACTTCATAAATTCAAGCTCAGTAGCTTATGTGAAAAATCATGCGGCTTGGTAGTGACAGAGCAGCGACTCCCATTTGAAAAACATAATTCCGAAGTCCATGCTTTTCTCCCTGAAGACTTTAGACTAATACACTGACGTAGCCAGCTGTTTCAGAAGCTAACAGCATAGTGACTGCATGACCTTTACAGAGCAAATACTTAGGCAAAAAATGAAAAGAAAAATTACAGTGAGTCAAGCATGAGGCACCAATTTTGAAAACATCCAAATACCATGGTCATTGACCTATTGAGAGGTAGGAATGGGATGTTGGGAGGAAAAATAGGAGGTAGACATGATCATGATATATTGTACACATGTATAAAATCCTCAAATAATACATGCTTAATTGTTTTAAAATGTATTTAATGGAGTGTTTAATAGCATAGAAATAGTTTTGTAGTTTACCAATGAAAAATCAGATCTTTATGTGTATAAACATAGGAATTGGTTTGTGTTAAAATATTTATAGTTTTGACTTTTTCTACATATTTTTAACTTAGTACTTGACTCTTCTCATAAACATGTACAACTGTCTAATGATTAGTGACTAATCTCAGATTTCTATGTCTTTATGTGGTCTCTCATGTCATCAGAGGCTCATGTCTCATGGTTGCAACATCAGTTTCTATTGCTCAGCCCTGGTGCTACTATTGTAAATAAGACAAATAGAATCACGAACCTTTCAGTTTAGCAAAGACTAAATAAATTAAAATTTGTTCCTTGTTATCAAATGGAAAGTGCAGATATTATATACCCCCCCAAAAAAGGAAAGCCGCCGGGCATGGTGGCGCATGCCTTTAATCCCAGCACTCGGGAGGCAGAGGCAGGCGGATTTCTGAGTTCGAGGCCAACCTGCTCTACAAAGTGAGTTCCAGGACAGCCAGGGCTATACAGAGAAACCCTGTCTCGAAAAACCAAAAAAAAAAAAAAAAAAAAAAAAAGGAAAGCCAGCTGAGGAAGAACGTTTAAGGTGAAGAGTAGACAGCATCTGGTGCCAGGGTATGAGGATGTCAAGAAGAAAGATCCCTTATTGAGTCCTAGAAAAAGAGAGTGTGGATAGAGGAGAGAGAAAGGTATGCAGGGATGCTAATGGCAGTGGAGAGGAAGACAGCAACACAAGTTTCAGAGCCTTTGAAAGATGTCAGTCACTATAGACTTCATCCTACAGGAGATGTCAGCTACTGTTGTTGCATGAGGTGAGAGATGGCGAAAAGAGGTGGCTTAGGGGCTTTCATTTTTCCCTAGAAAGGATGATGGTTTGAACCACTGAGAAGCAATGGTTAAGGAGAAAAGCAAATGGCTCCAGAGTATGTAAAAACTAAAATTAACAGGACTTAATTGGATGTGGGTCAGGGGGAGAGAAACCTGACAGACTGACTCTCAGTCTGCTTTGAGCCTCTGAGAGAACGGGTATAACTGGAAGGCACTAGAGGTGCAGGAAGTGAGCAAAGACTGCAAGGACTCTTCACCCCTGAAGTCTAAATGAACTGATTAAAATTCTGAAATAATCTCTGTGCTTCCCAGTGAAACCTTTGACTGGTGTAATAGGCCACTGATCTAGAACGTAATTGGAGAACTGAAAGTGAGTGATTAGCTCTCAGAAAGACAAATGATCCTGCGGACAGCTGGGATTTGAAAAGAAATGCATAATTCTAACTCCTTAGATAAGCAATGACCCTGCAGAGGAGAGCTTGCTAGACAGTTCAACAACAAACAGCATGTGCCATTTTTTTTTTTTTCTGTATCCACTTTAACTGGAATCTACATCTTGGCACAGTACAGTAACATGGTAAGCCCTTTGCTTTGCAGAATGTGGCAACAGAATTAATGCCTGAGTCTGGTGTCTGTTTTTATTTTGTTGGTAGGAAGCTTTAAAGATTATTTCAAACCCTTTTCTAATACTGCTCTCAAAATAATCTGTGATATCATTGACTTAATGGTTCTGCAATGATTGACAACTAGGTTTGTGCTTCAAGACCTCCGAATATGAATAAGACAGTGTGAATGAACATCCCCCACCAAATTAAAATGCTTATTGAAACAAAACAACATATATAAATTGACACAGGCTAAATATAGGTGAGGATGAAAGGAGGACACAACATTGAATGATCTATGGCACCTTGCTTCATAGCAGGTAGTCCATGCTCCATAGAGACTTCTATCCAACAGCAAAGTAGCTGCTGCTATTTTTAATCATTTTCTATTTTATCTTGAAACGTTATGAATCTCCTGATTTAAGCATATCTTTCTCAAAATTGTGAAAACCAAATCAAGCTTATCACAGATTGTCAATTTGAGATTACAACTGAAAATAAAAAGGTTAATTTTGCCAATATTCCATAGCCACATTTCAACTGAGAAGAGTAGCCTCTTCTGCTATGGTTACATTTACTGTGTAAGTCAGGGGGGGATGGGACAAGACCTTAACAACTAAAACTTTGGAACCTACAATATTTTTGTAAGATACAAGATTTTAAAACAACTTTGTTATTTTCAATCTTTGGAGAGGATTCCTAAATGGATGAAATCCATTTTTTTTTCCCAAATTACATTTGTTGGGCAGAAGCATAAGACAAGACAAAAATGGCATCTGTGGCTGCTGCCCCACAGGCAGGCAGTCTGCCCAAAGAAGACAAAACACTCCTAAGTAAAAAAATGGCAGCAGGGGCAGAGGCACAGATAATGAAAGAGTCCAGGAGAATCCTTGTCCTGCTGCCGTGACTGGTGTTCCTGACAGTTCATCAGAATGGTGGCTTGTGGGGCAGGGGACGAACCTGATATCACAGTTCCTGAGGACTGTGTAAGGCTGAAGCGGGGACTAAAGTCCCCCTATGTGGCAGCTGACTGCACACAGCAAGTAAAACGAACTGATTTCCAGAACACAGCCATTGTCCTTCACAGCAGCTTTCTAGAGTCAGACAATCACCTTGTCCTTTATAGAAAATAAAAGCATGAAATCGCTTTATCTTGTCCAGCTTTGTCTCAATGTCATTTTCAAAGGATGTTTACTATTGTTGTTGGATACTCTTTTAAAGACTTTAGTAAAGGTCTAAGAAAAGCAGACAGGACCATGTCATGATTCCAATTCTGTTTGTTTTGTTTTGTTTTTCCACAAAAATGTGTATAGGACACGCAAAAAGGCTGAAAAGCTATAAGCCATTGTGCATTGGCTGTTACTGGATGGTCATGACATCAAGAGGATTGTTATGACAAAAATAAAAGCTGATCAAACTGGTATCACATCTCATGACTGCTGGACAGGTATATTCAGATGACTCTGTGGGCAAAAGCAAGTTATTCAGAGAGGAAATGTGGGGGTCCTTTTAAAAGGATACAAGACTCTGGAAGGACTATGAAGAAAGAGTTAGGCATGGAAAGGACCCAGTACCTGGGACTTCATCCTGGAAGCTATGGAGATCCCCTGCTGTGCTGTAAAGACTGGGCTCTGCTAAGACGAAATGATGAACTATCCAGAGACTACCCTACCCAGGGATCCATCCCATCATCAGCCACCAAANNCAGACACTATTGCACATGCCAGCAAGATTTTNCTGAAGGGACACTGATATAGTGGCCTCTTGTGAGGCTATGCCAGTGCCTGGCAAACACAGAAGTGGATGCTCACAGTCAGCTATTGGATGGAACACAGGGCCCCCAATGGAGGTGCTAGAGAAAGTACACAAGGAGCTGAAGGGGTCTGCAACCCTATAGGTGGAACAACAATATGAACTAACCAGTACCCCCAGAGCTTGTGTCTCTAGCTGCATATGTAGCAGAAGATCGCCTATTCAGCCATCATTGGGAAGAGAGGCCCCTTGGTCTTGCGAAGATCATATGCCCCAATACAGGGGAATGCCAGGGTCAAGAAGTGGGAGTTGGTGGGCAGGGGAGCAGGGGCAGGGGGATGGTGTAGGGAACATTTGGGATAGCATTTGAAATGTAAATGAAGAAATACCTAATTTTTTTTAAAAAAAGTAGAGACATCAGAAGGAAATGTGTTAAGTTTCTTCAGAAAGCCTGGTGTCTTCCTTCAAATACATTCCATGAATTCACCCTTCTTTGCTCCTTAGGTGAAAGGTTAGTTTCCATAAGTTTCTGGTGATGCCTTAACAATGAAACTGTCTCCTTTCTCTGATAGTAAGGATGTCAGTCTAATCTAAAGATCACACATCTGTAATCAGAACACGTAATGAAACTCTACATGCCTTTCTAACCCCAGCCTTGTCATGAGCAGGAATGCTCGGGACCACCTTAGGTCTCAGCTATAACACAGCACAGGACGACCGTCCAGCTGCTTCAGCCAGCCTGAATCCTTTGCAACTTGCTTGCTGTGAGGTGAGTGAAGCTTCTGCAGGGTTGGATGAGTGTGAAGGATTGGGGAGTGGTAAAGTTACTCCTCAGAAAATATCAAACCACAACAGACAGAATGCTTCCCTGGCTGGGCTACTGGAGACCACAAGTCCCCAAAATACATGGTAGGAATGAGTAAGTGCTCCCAAGAATGCGAGATAGACTGTTATGGAATAGCCAGTCAAGAGGAAGGAATTGGCAAGAACTAAGAGATAGGAGTTGAGGATGCTGTCCTAGGGATCTGAGTGGAGTGGAGACATCAAGGATATAGATGTGTGAAATTAGGGTAAGAGGGAAGGCAAGGGCCAGGTAGCAGCAAGGGCAAACATCAGAAAAGGAAGGGATTTAGGCTGGTGAATTAACAAAGAGGGTCTTGAAAACCGTGCTACATCATCCACAGCTGTAAGAGAAGTAAAAGTTAAAGTCAGCTTAAAAATTAGTGTCATGGATGTTGGATTAAACGGGTTTTGACATTTGGAACTCTTTCTTGCCCAGCATCTCTGTGTCTCCACCTCTGTCTCTTCCTATATTCCTTTGCCCCCGATCGATCGCAAAAGTACCCTAGCTTTAGAACGTATACAACAGAGTACAACCATGATTTTAAAACAGCTTTCAAAGACTATCACTTGATTACATTTTTTTTCTAGCTACAAAACACACTGCTTGCTCACTAAAGAAAAAATAACTCAGTAACTTGCAAAATCAGAACTGTATTTGTAGTGATAACACCAGAAGTATACACACATTTAATTCGTATTAGCCTTTGTAGATACATTTAGATATTGTGATAAAAGTTACCAGACCTGTACATTTGCAGACAAACTAACTAGTATTGCTATATAAAGTTTCCATTTCAAGTGGTGATACTATGCATTAATTGTCTGAAAAAAATCCTATGCTTTGTGGAATTGTTTAGGTTATAATTTAACTACTGTGACTTTTATGGCTCTCAAAGTCATCTCAATATTAAAATCTACATAGAGACTAAAGAACTCTATTTAGCTGTCTCCTGGACCCATTATTGTCCTTACTTTAATTAGTTATAATATGTATATAGGACAATCGCTGTGAGGGAGCTGGCAGCCCTCATCAAACTCCAGGAAGTAAATAGAAGCCCCTTTAATCTCCCTGCTCACATTCATAAATGGAGGCATCCAACAGTTCATAATGAGCCCAAGGTCACCTGGTACATGAAAAGCAGGTCTGGAAATCAAAGCCAGGATTATGCAGCCCCAATCTTTTCAGTCAGGATAGAAATCTCTTCTAGAATGTTCAATTTTGCAGATCTGGACCTGTAAGAGAATCCACTCAACCTCTTAGCTTTACAAGCCTGGAATTTAAAGTATTCAGTGGATCTGTTTGGCTTCACTGGGCTTCTTTAGACATCACTAAATACTAATGTTCTATTGTTTGAAAGCTAGGTAATATACACAATTTCCCGAATAATTGGGGGCAGGGGGAATGTTAAAAAATGTTTTAGGAATTTTAAAAAATGTTAATTAAAAACAAACCCTTATTAAGTCAAAACTTAGAGCTTATTAAAAATGAAGGAATGGTAGCCTAATTATTTTTGACTTAATGAAAGTGATTTTAAAATGAGTTTCACTCTTCAAAACTTAGGTCTTTTGTTTCAAAGAGTTTTAAAATTAAGTTATTAATTCAATATGTTTTATGATTCTTAATTTTCTTTACTTTGAAGCCATGTATCCAACTTAAGTACACAGCTTTTATTTTCTATTTTTAAAAGTTGGGGTGTGCTAGTGGGTATTTAAAAGATTAGATTAGTAGCAATATTCATTCTCAACATATTAATATCAGATTGTAGGATTTCAGATGATGGCACTCACTTTTTTATTACCAAGGCTTACTTATTTGCCTATAGTCTATAATAAATGAGCTTTTCTTATTCATGAAAAAAATGCCTTTCCAGTAAATCAGTGATTTTCCCCAGTATCTGTGGGAAAATAATCACGTATCCCATTCAAACTGTCCTGCACTTAAGATGGGTATGATAACACTTGGAAGGCAGACTGAGAAGGAACAAAAAAAGCTCATGGTCATCCTAGGCCAGCTTGGCATCCGTGACACTTCATTTCTAACAGAGTTTTTTAAAGGGAAATATGGGAAGAGACTATGTGCTGTTTGCTTTTTGTGGTAGATGCTGTGTGACTTGCCTTCTTATAATCCACGGGGGCCTCCTTCTCATACATCTTGCTATACCATGTTGTTTGGAAATTTGAGGACCACATCTTTAGAGTCCTCTGAAGCTAGAGTTTCAGGTCAGGCTTGGGTTCTACCAATCAGACACCCACAGGCAAGATTAGATGTGGACACAAGTTGAATAGGGAGGGAAAGAGGTCACAGGGTAAAGATCACAACAGAGGACAGCAGAGATAGTGCAGTCCTGTAGTGCCCACCTTTGTGACTCCCAACTTCTTGTAGTAATAGTAACAACTTCCCTGATCACAAAAACTTGGTAGATTCAGAGGTTTTCAGTAAAGAAGTCACATTAACCTCCACATTATGGCTTGAATGTACTCCCTGCCTAGCCTAACTGTCTCTAGAGACGCTTCATCCAGCAGTGAGTGGATGGAGGCAGATGCAGAGACCCACAGTCAAACATCAGGCAGAGCCTGGGGAGTTTTGAAGAACAGTGGGGGATAGAATTGAGCAAATGGGAGGAGTCAAGGACACCAGAAGACCCTTCAGAATCAACTAACGTGGAACCATGGGGCTCAAAGAGTCTGGGCCAAAAACCAGGGAGCACGTAGGAGCTGAACTTAGACTCCCTACGCATTTGTGGCAAATGTGCAGCTTGGTCTTCATGTGAACTCCCTAACAAGTAAAGCAGGGGCTGTCTCTGACTCTGTTGTCTGCCATTGGATCCTTCCCTACCTGGACTGCCTGGCTGGACCTCAGCAGAAAAGGATGTTCCTAGTTCTGCTGGGATTAGATTTCTCAGGGTGGGGTGGTACCCATGGGGGTCTCCTTCTCTGAGGAGAAGTGGGGGTGGCAGTTAGGAGAGGAGTATCTAAGTGTGTGACTGGGAAGAGAAGAGGGAGGGGTCTGTGATCAGGATGTAAAGTGACTTTAAATACATAAATAATAGAAAAGAAAAGAAAAGAAAAGAAAAAAGAAAAGAAAAGAAAAGAAAAGAAAAGAAAAGAAAAGAAAAGAAAAGAAAAGAAAAGAAAAGAAAAGAAAAGAAAAGAAAAGAATGTGTTCCCAATGCTTATGTGTTGCAAATATCATCCCCAGTGTAACAGAGCTGAAAGTTGTGGAAATTTTTTTAAAGATGACCAGGTCATGAAAGTTTTGAACTCTTTTTTTTTTTTAATTTTTCTTATTAGATATTTTCTGCATTTATATTTCAAATGCTATCCCCTTTCCTAGTTTCCTTTCTGAAAGCCCTCTATACCCTCCCCCCACCCTGCTCCCCTACCCACCCACTCCTGCTTCCTGGCCCTGGCATTCCCTTTTACTGGGGTATATAATCTTCACAAGACCAAGGGCCTCTCTTTCCATTGATGGCCGACTAGTCCATCTTCTGCTACATATGCAGCTAGAGACAGGAGCTCAGGGGGTACTGGTTAGTTCATATTGTTGTTCCTCCTATAGGGTTGCAGACCCCTTTAGCTTCTTGGGTACTTTCTCTAGCTCCTCCATTGGGGGCCCTGTGTTCCATCCAATAGCTGACTGTGAGCATCCACTTCTGTATTTGCCAGGCACTGGCATAGCCTCACAAGAAACAGCTATATCAGGGTCCTGTCAGCAAAATCTTGCTGGCATAAGGTTTGAACTCTTAAATGGATTGAGGATGTCGTCTGAGGAGTTAGTTCCTTAGCTAGAAGGTGGGTCGACAATGTAGTCAATCTTGAGCTCCAGGCTCTCTCTTCCACATTCTCTTTTGCCCTCAGCCATGGTCTATGGACTGGACTGATCCAGCAAGAAGGCCTACATCACATATTGTCTCCTTAATCTTAGACTTGCCAGCCTCCAGAAATATGAACCAATGCATTTTTGTAGACTATAAATTACCCAGCCTCAAGATTTTGTTGCAGTAGCTCAGACACACTAAAATAGTCCATTTCTCCAACCTATCCAATAGTACAACAGATTATCACATCCATAAAGGATTTTACAATGCTGCAAACTATCTGTAACAGCTCTGTACTCAAAAGGGTGTGGTGCATAGTGTTTTGTACCTTCAAACTCTCAATATCCCCCTTTTATAATAACATTAAAATTTACTTGCCAAATAAACAAGATTTTAAAACTTAAGCCATAGAACATATGTTTAAAAGTGAAAAGCTGTCTCCATGTTCCTCACTTTTCCTCCTTTACCCAAGAGGGATTCCCCATTTGTTGTTGTTGGATAGCCTTCCTGATGTGCCTATCAAGGCACACACAGAGGGCATTGTGTGGTTGTACACGTCTGGAATCCAAATACTTAGAAGGCCAAGAAAAAGAATTTCTATGAGTTCACGGATAGCTGGGATATGGGCATGGTAATGCCAGAAAGGTAGAGACAGGAAGATCAGGAGTTCAAGATCATGGTAACGATAGGGAAGTGGAGACGGGCAGATTGGGAGTTCAAGATCATGGTAATGACAGGGAGGTAGAAACAGGAGGATTAGGAATATCAACATAGCAAGTTCAAAGCAGCCTGGGTTACCTAAGATTTCTCTTTCATTTCTACTGTAATAATATGATACCATGCATACACAAATCCTTCCAAATTTTTATATATTTTCCTATTTACATGCACTCAGCTACATGCTTTTTCTCTAATTACTATTCATTATGTCATACTGTGGAGAAACTAAACATATTTCAACATCTTCCCATCAGTGAGCATGTTCATAAATAATATAATAATGATCCATTATCATATATCTTTGTGTGCATAGTTTTAATATTTCTTGAGGTAGATTCTCAAAATCTAAATGCAAAAGACTAAACAGTAACAGATTGCATTTAATAGTATTTAAAAAAAATAATGACTGCTTTGCTTTTTTACTGTGTCGTTGATGCTCAGAGCGGCATCTGCTGCGTGGAGGGTACCAAATAAATATGTGTGGAATGAATGCCAAATGAATGATTGAAGGCAAGTCTAGGAAATGCATTAATGCAATCCACCACATGTTCAGATTAAGGCAGAAAAATAAATAAATACATATACAATGATCAATATGGATGTCCCCACAAATTAAGTGAAACTGCACACCATGCTGATATTTTAAGAAAAAAATTATGCAGCAAGAAATAGAAATATATGTATACTGTTAAACTGATAAAAGAACTTACCAAAAGAGCACCAGCACAGCTGGCTTCTAAATATTCATAAAAAGAAAGGACACTTTCCACTTTCAAGGTCTCAAGAATGAAAAGCACAGACCTAAGGTAGGAAAGAAAGCAAGAGTATTAAAGTAAGGCATGAAATATTAAAAGACCCACTGTCTTCCACAAAGAGATGCAAAGCCTAATCACACAGCCAAGTCATCTGCCACAGAGGTGCCCTGGTTTAATTAAGAAGTGCATCACATCAGGACAGGCCTGGTGGTCTGACTTGAACATTCTAAAACCTACATGGTCAGATGAGGTAAGGCACTGTGTAGCCCACAGCTTGGCTCCAGCTCTTCTCTCTATGTTCCAGTTAAGGTGTTTCAGGTGTCAGCTATACACTCTTCTCATCCTTTCCTATATTTTCTTCATCTAAATGTTAGTTGGTAGACATCTGGTTTGTTTCTACATGTTCGTCGTTGTAATTAACGTATCTCTAAATGTCCATGTTCAAGATTCTGACATGTTTTTATTGCTCATGACTAAGCACATAGGGGTGGAATGTTTGGGTCAAGTAAGAGCAGTTAATCATTTAGAGAAGTTGCCGGGCTATTTTTGAAAATGACTGCACTCTACTGAAAGTGAGACATGGAGATTCCAGGTTCCCCCCATCCTCAACCCTTGTTACTATCTGTCTCATTCATAATGGTCATCTCAGTGTTCTCAAGTGGCATCTATTCTGGTTTTTATGTGCATTTCCCTAATGGTGAACAATGTTGAGCATTTCCTCGTGTGCCTATTAGTCATTGCTAATACTTCTTTGCAGAATTACTGAGAACCATTGCTCATTTTCCAACTGGGTCACTTCTCTTTTATTAGTAAGTTATAAGAATTACACTTATATTTTGGATATAAGTCCTGAATCAGATGTAAAGTTTGCAAAAATTTCATTCTATAGCTTTTCATTCTAAGATGTTATATTGTTCCTTTTGAAGCAGGATTTTTTTTTAATTTAAAGTAAAGCTTGCCAATTTTTGCTTTCATAACTTGTATCTTTGGTATCATCTCTATGAAAGTTTTGCCTAACCCAGAGTATTTGTGTATACTTTCTAAAGCACATAAATAGTCATAGATGCAAGTATACCTTTTTCCTTAAAGAGCTGCAGAAATAGCAAACAACTCTTTAGTGAGAGTCAACAGGATAAGGGAAGAAGGGCGGTACTTTTTATTTCATGCATGGGGTTTATTTGCCATCCATACGTTACTTCTATTTTTAAAACTATTTAAGTTTAGATTAATTGGTAATAAATAACTAGTGATTACTGGTCTTTTAGGGCATGTAACAAATAGCAATACCTTTTGGTGAGTTGAATTCAGAATAAATTGAGATCAGATACAGGAATCAGGAAGTGGAAGTCATTGTGATATGAATTTCTGATAAAGCCAATAGGAGGCAGTGGCATACAATAAGGGTCAAACATAGTTAAAGTCCTGATATAGCCTTCCCGTTATACTCTGAAGCAGTCAATACAAATAAAAAGACTGTATATACACTTCCCCAAGCTCGGTACCTAGCACTGTTCTGGAAGAGAAGGCATCAGGAAGAGACAGGATCCTCCACACATTAGAACTTCCACTGCACTGGTTCCACCAAATACAAACTGGCACTTCACTGCCTTTCACCCACCAACCTTTTACACCCCCTGCTTAGTCCACAGAACTACTGGCTGGTACAAGAAGGATACAGTATCTCCGGGAAAAAAAAAAAAAAACCTTCACCAACTAAAGAGAAGTAAGAAGTAAGTGTTTCCCCCTAACAGTTATCATGAAACCTCAGGACAAAGCAGCTAGATATTTGTACCTAGATTTATTCTTGTATTTTAACCCTAATGATATACTATAAAATTGGCACATACAATAGGTTGGTAAGTAACCAGAAAGTGAGGCCTTGGCCACCTTGCAAATTCCAAGGCACCTATCTAAACAAGTTACCAGATGAACCACATGTCCTGCTTAAATAGGTGATGATGGAGTATTGTGAGAACTAATGAAAGAAAAGGAGCTTAAGATTTCATCTCACACTTTACACTTAAAAAATCAGAATGAAGTGGGGTTAGGGTGTTATACTTTTAAGCACCATATTGAAGGTGGGAATGGAAGTCTTTTAAAACAAAAGAATCATCAAAAGGGCATTGTGGTGACTTGAATGAGAATGGCCTCCATAGGTTCAAATATTGGGATTCTTGGAGCCCAGTTAGTAGAGCTGTTTGGGAAGGATTAGAAGGTGTGGAATTACTGAAGGAGAAGTATCACTAGGAGGTAGGCATTGAGGTTTCAAAAGACTTGCTTCATTCCCAATCTCTCTCTCTCCATCTCTATCTATCTATCTATCTATCTATCTATCTATCTATCTATCTATCTATCTACCTACCTACCTATCTATCTATCTATCTCTTCTTCCTACTTTAAGATCAAGATGTAAGTACTCAGCTATTCTTATTGCCATGCCTTTGGTCCCCCAGCATGGACACTAACCCTCTGAAACTATAAGCCCCAGATTTAATGTTTTGTTTTTCTTTTTGTAAGTTCCCTTGATCATGGTGTTTTCTAACAGAAGTAGAAAAGCAAGTAAGAGACACACTTATCAGCGCTTCCTTCTTTACTACAGAGTCTAGCACTAAGCAATGTCAGAGTTCTCTGAACAGTGCACCATAGTTCTTGATGATCTTTAGGATTAATTTGCTTAACCATCCTGAAAGCTGGTTAGAATTTGGGGTTATGGGAGCCTGCAGGATGGTCATATTTTGTCAGATCAGTCTTCTCTGTTTCTGCGCTGTCTCACTTACACATTAAGGTTTGCAGCATTTGCCTTGACATGGACCACATTGGAAAGCATCATGATGTTGATGAAGTAAAGATTAAGAAATGTTCAGGGGTTTAGCAGCCTCACAGTTCTGTGAAAGAGTCAGATGTAAAAGAACACACCCTCGATGCAATGAGTGCTGAAGTACTAATGAGCTCATGGGGCACCTTTTCTAAGAAGTAACATAATAGCTTACCAATGTTGCGTAATTATTTCATGAGAAGCCTCAGCAAAAGATACATATACATTTCTACTGTACATAAAAACTCTCACGGGCTCCTGCCCAGGAGGGGTGTTCGCCTGGCGGCTGTCCGCAGGCTGATCCAGC
>NC_034594.1:49603144-49612999 GCF_900095145.1 Mus pahari
AAAAAAAAAAAAAAAAAAAAAAAAAAAAAAAAAAAAAAAAAAAAACTCTCACGGGTCAGTTCAGCTTTAATTCTCTTTTTTCAGAGTAGAGGATCAACAACAACAAAAAGGGTTAGATAACTAGGTTAGGTAACTAACTAAACACTGACCAAAGACAAGGTCAATAGTCCAGTCATGGCCAAGAAAGTACTTAACTATGACACTCAGAAACATCTCTAAATAGCCTAGCTAATACTTGGGATATTTCTTGCTTTGAAAATATCAGTATAAATGAGTAACTATCTTTTAAGGTTCTATATAACCAATTAAGCATTCGAAGTATCACATACAGTCATTCCAAGCCTTGTTTCATCCTCATGAGGTCAAAGAAGATGTGGTATATTTCCAGCTCTGAATACCTACTGTAGGTTAGGAATTCAATATGTGTTAAACATATGGTGAGATGGATACACATATTAAGAAGCAAATTAAATATTTTCCAACTAAGCTGGATGTACAACTGCAATTCTACCCCAGGGAGGGCTGAGGCACAAGCATCAGAAGCACAAAGCCAGCTGATAAGACCATATCTCAGCCGGGCGTGGTGGTGCACGCCTTTAATCCCAGCACTCGGGAGGCAGAGACCGGCGGATTTCTGAGTTCGAGGCCAGCCTGTTCTACAGAGTGAGTTCCAGGACAGCCAGGGCTATGCAGAGAAACCCTGTCTCGAAAAAAACAAAAAAGACCATATCTCAAAAATATAGTTGATAGACACAAGAAATTACAGAAGTCTTAAAAAAGGAATGGATATATGAAGTAATCCATTAAAGAAAATGAATATCACCTTGTTTAGCTCAAGCAATAGAAAGCATAAGTTACATGAAGTGCAAAGTTTGAAAGATTGGCATTGAACTTACCATATTTGCATTCTAGAATATTACATTTCAAGTACATATAGAATATATGTATCTTGACTCAGTCTTAAAAGCATTCCTGTTATCTAACCGGATGACCCTAGTCTTCTATTTTAAAACACAGACCATCAAAAAGCTGCTTAGCTCCTTGGGACTAAACCAGCAATCAAAGAAAACACATGGTGGGACTTGCGTCTCTAGCTGCATATATAGCAGAGGATGGCCTAGTCAGTCATCAGTGGGAGGAGAGGGCCTTGGTCTTGAAAAGATTTCTATGCATGGGGGAATGCCAGGGCCAGGAAGCAGGAGTGGGTGGGCTGGGGAGCAGGGGGAGGGTATAGGGGATTTTAGGCGAGAAAACTAGGAAAGGGGATAGCATTTGAAATGTAAATGAAGAAAATATCTAATAAAAAAGAAACAAAAGATGCTTGTGGAAAGATTAAATTGTTTAACACACTTACATCTTCCCTATCTTGACTCACATTTTCTTTACCTCCTTCACCTCCTTCACTTCTTCCTCCTCCTCTTCCTCTTCCTCCTTCTTCCTTCCTTCCTTCCTTCCTTCCTTCCTTCCTTCCTTCCTTCTTTCCTTCCTCCCTTCCTTTTTGGAGAAAGGATCTTAATATACAGGTCAGGTTGCTGTTAAACTCTCAGTCCTCTTGCCTCTACCTCCTAAACACTGGAATGATTAGCATGCATGAACCATGCCTACCTGCTAAATCTTTTCTCTAGTTCTAATTCTACAACAAGAACTTACACAAAATAATATAATCTTTCTAGTCTATCACATACTTGAAGGAATACATCATATCTTCTTATTTCTATTTTAGGAGTATCATTATCTCTGGGTATTATTTATATTGATTTCATATGATATGTCATATGTTTTTCAACAAGATGGTGCCAGGATTAATAACCGTGGTTAGAGGCTCAAAAAATCTTTTAACAGGCTTTCATGGAGGTAAAAGCATATATCTCTGAGTAATCTCCAGGTCCCCAAGATCACCATGGAACAGATGTCAGTCATACCCACCCCTCTCTTCAGATCGGGAAGTTTGCCACACACAGAAGATTGCTTTTATTTTTTTCTTGGGGGTAATCTATATATCCATGGATTCCTTTCTACCTACTCATCATTTGGTCTCTGGTAATTTAGTCGATGTATAAAATAAATGATAGACATGGCATTTACTATTTATTCTGAGACAACTAAATGAAATGTCAATCTTCCAGGTACATTTCAGTAACTCTACAACCCATCCTAGGGTATAACACTTCACCCATCTTTCTGTCACACTAATGTCCCTTCTATGGTCTTACACATCTTTTTTTTTTTTATTTTAATCATCAAATTTCTATACCATGGACAAGGGGGGTGGGGGGGGAACCAACATACATACCATGGGCTAAGTTAGTACTGTTGGATAACAACTTCAAACTCAAAATATAAAATCAAGACTATTTTTTTTCAGAAGTACCCTGCATACCAGAAGGAGCAAAGGATGCAGGAACCATGACACCCTCTACTCTAACATCAATATAATATTTAGTTGATAATGGAGAGTTACTAAAAACCTCAGCTTTCTGCCCTAAGATGAGCAAAGTGAACAATGACATTTATATAAGAAAATAGGACCTTGTGGCATTTAATAGGTTAGGAGAGGGAAGGCTGTGTATGTGTACATGAGAAGCAGTATGAGGAGGGCACTAAGAGCATACATCTGAACTCAAGAAGGCCCATGGAAGCACCTGGGATGCAATTGTATAGGAGAAGAGGGTATGGCAGCCTTACATGTCCAGAAAGATGACCCACTAAGGATCTCTGCTACTTAGGATCATTACTTCTCAGAAGAACATACCTCAAAGTCTGTGGCTTATAAAGCCTGAGTCACTAGATACCAAGGAAGCCATCTGGCTCATTTCTCAAGAGTTGTTGTCCTGTCATCGTTCTCTGTGGAGCAGATGGCTCCCTGCATTCACTGTGTAGATCCACTAACTCATCACAGCACCTACTCACACTCAGTTTCCTTTACCCATGGAGGAATTTGGGTGTTTTAAAAGGGGCAGAGAGCAATTTCAAACTATCCTTCTTGAACTAAGGGCATATTAATTATGACTTGAACAAGGATGAGAACAACAATTATGCCAGTGGACTGGGAAAAGCCTATAGAGCTTCCATTTTGTACAAATTTCCTCAGGCCCCTGAGGAAAGCTGGGAGCAGGAGAGGTGGTCTTTCCTAGAAAAGAGCACATCAATTGGTTGTCCAATGCCAATGACCAGGCCTCAAAACAGGCAGAGAGGTAGTATTATAAAGACAGAAAAGGATATACTTAGAAGTGTGTGTGTGTGTGTGTGTGTGTGTGTGTGTGTTTGTGTGTATAAATAATTAGTTTTTAAAAGAGAGTGGGAAGGGCTATGTGGGAGGGTAGGAGGGGGAAAGAGAAGGAAGAAATGTCTTAATTAAATTACAATTTCAAAAAAAGCAAAAATATTAAAAAGAAAAACAGTACATGATGATTCCTGCCCCACACCACAAAAAGCCCACTTCCTATATTTACCTGACTATCTAAATTAAAATTATCTTATAAGCCTTCTTTTCTTTCTTAAGAAGTCATTTTTGCCAGTTAGTAATGAAACTTAATTGCAAAAAAAAATCAATGTTAATTTATGACAATGAAACAATAAAATATTGATGAAATAAAATCCCTAGGCTTCGGTAATAAGAACAGACATTTAAATCAATTCCACACTCTGGCAACAAAGCAATCTTTGCAAAAATACTAACTGGTTTACATTTCTTGTTTTATAAGCCTTTCCTAGTTTTCTTCCATTTTTCAAATAAAGTCTAAATTAATTAGCAAGAGCAAATGTATCCTTCATGGTTGTCTCTTATTTATTGTTCATCTCTCATTATTTTATGCTACCAACATAGGAAGCCATTCATAGATCCTAGAACATTGTATGGCATTTTATACTTCTTGTTTCCATGGATATCATTACAGAGAAATTTCCTATAAGATCCTAACTACCATTCAAAATTATCCAGGTCAAGTCTTGCCTATACTAATACTTCCTTAGGCCCATCTTTCCTTCTTTCTCCATTACTTCTGCATCTCAATTGTCATGCTATATTTCTTTTTAACTTGGCTTAGAAAACATGCTAACTTTAATTTCATGCCACCTCAGCTACTCAACAAATGTCTATTAACTATATGACACAAGCATTATGAGCTTTCATATGGCAACATTAGCACACATTCTATGACTTTCATATTACATTGTTCAAATTTGATCTTTCTGGTATCCTTACAAAAGAAACAAGATATTTATTTTCATGCCAATAATGTATAGCAGCCAATAACTTCAACTATTAGCCTCAGAACTCATGATTTTCTACCTCTGAGTATTCAATGATCTAAACCAATGGTTCTCCACCTTCCTAATGCTGCTACACTTTAAGACCGTTTCTCATGCACCAGTGATGCTCACCCATAAAATTATATTGTTGCTACTTCATAACTATAATTTTGCTACTGTTATGAATTGTAATGTAAACATCTTGTATGCAGGATATCTGATATGCAATCCCTTAGAAGTTGTGACCAACAGGTTAAGAACAGCTGATCTAGACACATACCTATTTTGATGGCAAGCCAATTACTCTCAGAGACTTCTGATCAAGAAGCTTAAGAAAATGAATCTGTGTGGTATAAACTTGCAGATAATCGTGGTGAGGGAACACAGTCACACAGTAAAACACACATACTCCACAGTTCCTTTCCTATAAAGCTCTACAACAGCCCTTTCACAACTAGGACCAGATTTTCCTCCCAGAGAACATCCTTCCATGTCTGGAAGCATGCCTAATTCTTAAAATAGGGAATAACTACCCTCATCTAGTGAATGGAAACAAGGGATGCTGATAAATCTTCAATCATCAACAGGGCAGCCCTCTATAACAAAAAATTATATAGTCTCCCCCAAAGTCAACAGGTTGGGAAGCTCTTCCCTAGAACATGCAAACTAATCTATGCTAACACAAGGATATTAGTAGTTGATTAGGGATGGAGGGATGGAGAAGGAAGGAAAGAAGGGATTTCAAAGGCATATGGCAAAGTTCTAGTTCCATTTGCCCATCAGAACTTCTGGTCAACCCAAGTATACCACAGACTCTAGGAAAGTGATGGAGCAAGTATGTTGTCACTGGAGTGCTCTTATTAATCTTCACATAGGTATGTGACTCCATCAGATGTTTAGAAAGTAGCTCAGGGTCACCATCAATGATTTTTCTGCATATTATCCACCATGTAAAATAACCAATAGCTTTATATCTCTTCTTTAACTCATATGTCCTTTTGCCTGCATTTCGTTCCTCATTACTTAACAGGACCCTTTCCTGATCACCTTTCTAAATGTTTTTCTATGCTGGCTGCAGAATCACCATTATAACTGTATAGAAGCTCACCAAGATCTATAGCATAAGCACTGCTTAAGTTATTATCACAATAGTTGTATGATAAGTTTCTTTGTGGGTTCATTGCAAAAAAGTCATTAAAATAAATGTAAAATTAAAAAAAATGTTTCTCTTTCAGTGTGTACTTAGATTTTTCAAAATCTACTTAAATAAGGTTTTTGAATGCTTCAACCTCCCTCCCTCCCTCCCTCCTGGCCTACCTAACAAAGATAGGGGAAGAGAAATGTTAATAGAAAACAAGGGATATGGACCTGTTTAGAAGTAGTTCTGTGGAGCGATTCCCATCTTTCTTGTCAGGTTATCCGCAGTCCAGCCCAAAACACCAACACAAATCAGTAGCAGCAGCTTGATCCAGAAGAAAGAGTTGGGGCTCCACCAAATGAGCACGAGTCTGTGGAAGTGGCAAGAAGCAGCCACAATATCATAAAAAGTTGTGTGACGTATTTCTCTGTACAAAGTCTCAACAAGCAAAAATCAGCAAAGATCAGCAAAGTGTTGCAAGGTGAACCAATGCAAGAACATCCTCTCACTCTCTGTGGGATTATATTTACATTCTTTCTATACAGCATGTGCCTTCTCAAGTGTCCACTCCAGCAACACATCACAAGACCTTTCACAAGACAGCTTCCAGAAAAATACTACTTACCAAAACATCTTCTCATAAGACAGCATCCAGAAAAACATCACATGACACAACTGAGTATCCAAAGAAATCAGAAATTTTCACTTTACTTCCAATCTATCCAAGCAGCTAATTATACGATTTTAGTTAATCCTCATTTTAGAGGAGAAACCTTAAGAAAGATTGTCAGCTCTTCCCCGGGGTTGAATTTTAGGTATATCTGACCTAAACCAAACTCCTTCCTCCTGTACTGGCAACGAGGCTGAGTGTCATATATGTTATTTTTTAATATGTGAAAATTAATATATTTTACCTTATTTTTTAATATATACCTCAACTTTACAGATCAATTTAAAATGACAACATGCAAGGAAGAAATTACATGCTCAGGGAAAATAATTATTTTGTAAGTCATTTAGTTTGAGGTAATAGTCATTTCATGTTGTTTCCCAAATATGACACAAAGTAAGACTAATTTTTTCATCAACAAATAACTGTTACATGTATTTGTGGCTAAAAGTGTAGCCCATGGATTCTTTTCTCCTCTGTCTTCATAGAGCCATATATTTCTCCCCATTACCAGATGTGCTGTGCTGTGCCTTGACTACAAATCTAGCTGATTCTCTCTAAGGATCCGGTCATGGAATTTTTCTCTGTCTCACAAGATACTTCTCAGGTTATCAGTTCTGAATGTTTGTACGTTGTGGTTATAATAAAGAACACTAAAGAATAAGAAATGTTGGGCAACTCTCTGGATTTCGATAAGGAAGTAAAAGAAAGCAACTGACAATCCAACCCTTGGGAAAAAATATAATTTCAGTGTCACACAATGGCCTTTCATTGCAAGGAGTTAAGAATTATTTCACGTCCAGACTCTCATGTGTCTATCAAGAATCTTTACATTACAAAATCCAAGCTTGTGCTTTGTTTTAATAATGTCTTTAAGCTTCAACTGGGAATTCTTTAATACACAAAGATGTTAATTAGCAAGAAGGAAAGGTATTTGAAGGACTTTATGACTCCCAATTATTCTTTGATAAACTTGACTTTTTTTCTTAGCATATTGAAGAATGCATTGCATTATCTTGCCAGTAATAACTGCTATAGCCTTGATTCTGTCAACATGGGGTTCTCATACATTTTTTTTAAGTGAACAAGAGTATCCCTCAGATGGGAGTGATGTCCTGAGACAGCTTAATGAGAAAATAAAGCAAGACAAAAGCAATTCTCTGGTGAATGCAAACAGCTAATTTAATGATTTACACAGTAGATTAGATTAAAGAAATGAGGAAAAGCAGTCATGAATCTGGCTTTTCATTATGGAAATATTTTTTTCTTTTACACATAGAAAAGGCGAACATTTCAAGTTTCTCTATTTCTAACCTAGTGATCAAGGAAGTGTAAGAATATAATTACCTTTCTTTTAAAAAAAGACTTTTACTTATTAGTACATATCACATTGAGACAGCTAAGAAGAGACGGGGTCAATTACAATACATGTTACTCTTGGGGTAATTTTTGTGCCTAAAGTTTCTTACTATAATAATCTGAACTGAAAAGATACAATTACTATGCAATATTAAAGGACCTTTGTTGAAAGTTCATTTGTTTATCATCTATTCTGGGATGTATTTCTGTTAGTACCCTGCCCAAAATGGACGGTGAATTGGTGGCACATGAACACACAATATATGCAAAGCTCTTAATTGCATTCTTTTTTATTGACAAATAACTACAGAAATAAACATTCATAAACAAGAACTATTTTAAATAAATTATGGTGTATCTATTTCATAAAATATTGGGCCACTGTTAAAATGATGTAGGTTTATGAAATTCTCCTTAAAAATATTGAAAGATGCTGTTTCATATATACAGTACAACCATTAGTGAGACAAAAGGGAAATAGTTATTTGTTTGACAATAAAATACAGCAGTAATTGTGAAGAAGCTGTTTAAGAGAATAGCAACTTTTGTGGTGGCATATTGTCTCTGTATTTTTAAAAAATTTCAGTGGCTCAGTGTTTGGCAGTGTTTGGTGTTTTCATGGAAGACCCAGATTTGGTTCCTAGCCCCTTCATAATAGCTGATAATTGCCTGTATCTCCAGCTCTAGGGGAGCCAACATCCTCTTCTGGCCTCTGGGAGTACGATACACACAGGGTACTCATACACATACAAGACAAACACTCATATGCATAAAATAAAATTCCGAAAGAATATATCAGTGTTGATCTAGCATATGTATAATGTGTTTTAATTTTTTTCTTATATACTGAGAGTTAATACTTAAAGTGTCTTATCAAGAACATGAACCGAAAAGCTATTAGTAATGAGTAGCACTTAAAAGCTAATCCCAGCACTTGGGAGGCAGAGGCAGGTGGATTTCTGAGTTCGAGGCCAGCCTGTTCTACAGAGTGAATTCGGGGAGAGCCAGGACTGCTCAGAGAAACCCTGTCTCGAAAAAACAAACAAACAAACAAACAAACAAACAAAAAGATGTTGAACATTTTTGCCAGGCGTGGTGTTACACGCCTTTAATCCTAGCACTAGGGAGACATAGGTAGGCGGATTTCTGAGTTTGAGGCCAGCCTGGTCTACAAAGCGAGTTCCAGGACAGCCAGGGCTATACAGAGAAACCCTGTCTCGAAAAAAAACCAAAAACAAAAAAGCAAAACAAAACAAAAAAAGAACAAACAAACAAAAAAAGAAAGCTGATTAGCCCTCAAATGAGCAGCAGCTGTGGCTATGTGCATAAGATGTGCTTGAAGCAAGGATCTGGAGTAGCAGATTGGTAGCTGGAAAGAACAAGGATGTCAGCAGGAATGGAAGGGGAAGGAGAGGACCATGGGGATCAAAGGGATCACAATGCATTGTATACAGATAGGAAGTGAACAAAAGACGCTTAGACACATTACTAAGTCCCAGTTACTTGGGTGCCTGAAGCAGGAAGATCCTTTTGAAACCATAATGTTAAGACCAGCCTGAGTGATATGGTGAAATATTGTGTTCAAAAAAAACCAATTCTACATTCAGAAACATACTGACATAATCATATCATTAGGCTTGCTTTCTCACCAATATTGAGTCATTTATTTATGTATTTAACCAATACTTACACAAGATTTTTTTAATTTTTATTAGATATTTTCATTTACTTTTCTTTTATTTCAATTATTTATTAGATATTTTCTTCATTTACATTTCAAATGTTATCCCAAAAGTCCCCTATACCCTCCCCCTGCGCTGCTCCTCTACCCACCCACTCCCACATCATGGCCCTGGTGTTACCATGTACTGGGGCAAGTAAAGTTTCCAAGACCAAGTGGCCTCTCTTCCTGCTACATATGTAGGTAGAGACATGAGCTTTGGGGGTACTGGTTAGTTCATATTGTTGTTCCTCCTATAGGGTTGCAGACCCCTTTAGCTTCTTGGGTACTTTCTCTAGCTCCTCCATTGGGGGCCCTGTGTTCCATCCAATCGATGACTGTGAGAATCCACTTCTGTATTTGCAAGGCACTGTCATAGCCTCACATGAGACAGCTATAATAGGGTACTTTCAGCAAATTCTTGCTGGTATGTGCAATAGTGTCTGCGTTTGGTGGCTAATTATGGGATGGATCCCCAGTTGGGGTAGTCTCTGGATGGTCCATACTTTCTTTTTAACTCCAAACTCTGTCTCTGTGAGTCCTTCCGTGGGTATTTTGGTCACTATTCTAAGGAGGAATGAAGTANCCACACATTGGTTTTCCTTCTTGATTTTCTTGTGTTTTGCAAATTGTATCTTGGGTATTCTAAGTTTCTGGGCTAATATACACTTATCAGTGAGTGCATATCAAGTAATTTCTTTGTGATTGGGTTAACTC
>NC_034594.1:49613010-49618395 GCF_900095145.1 Mus pahari
TGTAAATAAAGAAAATAATAATAAATAAAAATAATAATAAATAAATTAAGGCAATAAGAAAAGAAATGTAAAAAAAACAAAAAACAACAACAACAAAAAAACTGCATGGTGCTGGTACAGCAACAGACAGGTAGATCAATGGAATAGAATTGAAGACCCAGAAATGAATCTACACACCTATGGTCACTTGATCTTTGACAAGGGCACTAAAACTATTCGGTGGAAAAAAGACAGCGTGTTCAACAAATGGTGCTGGCACAACTGGCGGTTATCATGTAGAAGAATACGAATTGATCAATTCTTATATCCTTGTACAAAGCTCAAGTCTAAGTGTATCAAAGAACTCCACATAGAACCAGAGACACTGAAATGTATACAAGAGAAAGTGGGGAAAAGACTCAAAGATATGGGCACAGGGGAAAAATTCCTAAACAGAACAGCAATGGCTCTTCTCCCAATGATGGCCGACTAGTCCATCCTCAACTACATATACAGCTAGAGACACAGGCTCTTGAGGTACTGGTTAGTTCATGTTGTTGTTTCTCCTATAGGGTTGCAGACCCCTTCAGCTCCTTGGGTACTTTCTCTAGCTCCTCCATTGGTGGCCCTGTGCTCCATCCAATAGATGAGTGTGAGCATCCACTTCTGTATTAGACAGGTACACAAGAGACATTTATTTCAGGGTCTTGTCAGCAAAATCTTGCTGGCATATGCAATAGTGTCTGGGTTTGGTGGCTGTTTATGGGATGGATCCCTAGGCNGGGAAGTCTCTGGATGGTCTTTCCTTCCATCTTAGCTCCAAGCTTTATCTCTGTAACTCCTGCCATGGGTATTTTGTTCCCCTTTCTAAGGAGGAACAAAGTATCCACACTTTGGTCTTCCTTCTTGAGTTTCATGTGTTTTGAAAATTGTATCTTGTGTATTCTAAGTTTCTGGGCTAATATCCACTTATCAGTGAGTGCATATCATGTGAAAAAATGTTCAACATCCTTAATCATCAGGGAAATTTAAATCAAAACAACCTTGATATTTCACCTCACACCAGTGAGAATGGCTAAGATCAAAAATTCAGGTGACAGCAGATGCTAGTGAGGATGTGGAAAAGGAGGAACACTCCTCCATTGCTGGTGCGATTGCAAGTTGGTACAACCACTCTGGAAATCAGTCTGGTGGTTCCTCAGAATATTGGACATAGTACTACTAGAGGATCCAGTAATACCTCTCCTGGACATATAACCCAAAGATGTTCCAACTTCTAATAAGGACACATGCTCCACTATGTTCATAGCAGCCTTATTTATAATAGCCAGAAGCTGGAAAGAACCCAGATGTCCCTCAACAGAGGAATGGATACAGAAAATGTGGTACATTTATACAATGGAGTACTACTCAGCTATTAAAAAATGAATTTATAGCCGGGCGTGGTGGCACACGCCTTTGATCCTAGCACTTGGGAGGCAGAGGCAGGAGGATTTCTGAGTTCGAGGCCAGTCTGGTCTACAAAGTGAGTTCCAGGACAGCCAGAGCTATACAGAGAAACCCTGTCTCAAAAAACCAAAAAAAAATGAATTTATGAAATTATTAGGCAAATGTGTGGATCTGGAGGATATCATCCTGAGTGAGATAACCCAATCACAAGAGAACTTACACAAGATTTTTAATGCTGTAGCAATAATTTATTTTAAGATTTTTCTCTTTGTAACATTGTAAGATCTGATTTTTGCTTCTAGTCATTAAATGTTAAATAGTGCCAACTTCCACCTAACACAATGAGTCATAACATGAATAAGAATTTATAGACATCAAAATCCCAGAAATCTTAGATTGATACCAAAATGACACAAGCAAGAATGGTAGATTCTGAACTTGCCCTAACTTCTGTCACAGAGCTTATTTCCCAAGGGTGGCAAAGACAAGTAGTGAGCCCTCACACACCATGGTTGTCTTCCTGAATGCAGGTCATAGAGATGAGTCTGTGGAAGCAAGCTAACTGCCACGAGAGTACAGAATGCCATTCAAGAGTTCAAAACTCTGCAAAGGCATCCTCAGTAAACAGAGACACACCACCACTGTGAGCTGAGGGACTCTTGGTACTCACTTGGGGCTAAGAGAATTGCAGCCAGCTATGGAGAGACTTCCTCAAAGTACCAACACAATCCATAAAAAGCTCTCAAGGAGCCAATCCTTAACATGGAACTAACATAGCCCGGCAGTCAAAGAGTCTCATGAGTCATATTAAAAGACCAAGCCTAAGGATTTCTGTGAGACCAGCATGGTCTACAGAGTAAGCTCCAGGAGAGCCAGGGCTACACAGAGAAACCCTGTCTTAAAAAAAATCAAACAAACAAACAACAACAAAACACACACAAAAACCAAAAATCTAAATTCTAGAAAATTCAAAAATTTGATTCTTGATTATGTCTGGCCTTCCAAAGATAAACCAAAACAAAGCAAACAAACAAACAAAGAACCCAAAGATATCCAGAGAAGAAGGAAACTGATCAGTCACAAAGAAAATATTAATAAAAGAGAAAACTCACAGTAAAGGAAACCAGGAGAAAAATGAGGAAAGATGAAGAGTACAGAAAGGACTAGAAGGAGTTCTAGAAGTGAACAGTGAAGAGTCAGAAATGCCCAGCTCTCTCTGTGTGTTTAAGGTCCAATTACACACTATACTGATATGAAGATGGAGTTGAGGGGACCATCTAAACAGTAGGAGGAGAAAAGGTCTGAACTAAACAGACAGACACTTGCTTATTGGGCAGAGACAACAACAACACACATGGACATACAATAAGAACTGTAAACCCAAAGAAGCTCAAAATGTAACCAGTGACATCATTAATACCAGTGCTGGGGAGGAGGAAGGTAATACTATCAAAGCAAATGAAAGAAACAATGATTTCCCACTAGAAAGAATTAAAAAGACTATAAAATCATAATGATATGGTTAAAGAACAGAACATCAATCTTATGGGATGGAGAGTTGTCTCGCTGGTTAAGAATACTTATTCTTGCAAAGGACCTGGGTTTGATTTCCAACCTAAATGGAGGCTCACCACTTTCTTAGTCATGAGGCACGCATGTGGTACACAAACATACATGTAAGTCAAGCACTCCTATACACAAAATAAAATAAATTCACAATAAAAGAGAGAAAAAATCAGTCTGAAATTTTATATCCAACAGAAAACATATTTCCAACATTAAAAGAGAATAAAGATTTTCTAAAACAGACTGAGACACAGCAGTGTTGCTGGATTTCTGTGTAAATATAAATGTTGGGTGAAGTTCATCTGATTAACTTGAAGGACTACCCCAAGAAAACCAAAATTTACCCCAAGAATGGGGAGAGTTAGACAGCCATTATATGAATAATACATGACATATTTTCTATTAGCTTAGTTTATTATAATTGCAAATCATATGATAATATCATGGTCTGGCAATATTTTAGGGGTTAGAACATGAAGAAATCAAATAATCATAAGATACTATTATAATAATGATGTGAAGGTTTTAAGATATGAGTAAGTCTAATGATGAAGACAGAAAAAGAAACAGAAGAGGCAAATGAACATACGTAGCTCTAGAGCCATAGCTTTTCAGTGATGGTGTGTGATAGGTAAAGGCTCTCGGTTGTAAACAGAATGCAGTGGGCTGGAGAGACGCTTCAGTGTTTCAAAGCACTTGTTGCAGTCATAGAGAATAGATGTTCAGTTCCTAGCACTGACAAGATTGACTCAAAAAAAAAAAAAAAAAACGATCTGTACCTTCAGTTCCAGAGGCTCTAAGGCTCTCTTCTGCCTTTGCTAGCATTGTACACACTTGGAGCACATACAGGCAAAACACTCACACACACACACACACTCACACACACACACACACACACACACACACACACACAATGAACGTAAACAAATCTGAAAATAGAATAACAAAGAAAACATTTTGAAAGTACACCAGAGAGCTAGATATACTAGAGACAACGTGAAATAGTAACAAGAACTTGTGAATGTGTCACGATATGAAGAGATGATCAAAAAGTATCTCAGGAAAAAGAGAGCGCTAGGGGTAAAAATCATGGTACTGACCAGGATGCTATGGTATCAGCTGAGGATTCTTGACATATGGCAATATGTCAGCTCTGCGCTGTGTGACTTATTGTGCTTCTTTTGCCCTTAGTAGATGAATATTCATTTTTATTGCTGGATTTGTGCTCACCATCCTGTATTGCTTTTTATTAAAGAGAGTACCCAGAATTATTTATGCTTTAAGTCTCACAAGACCTTTAGACAAGAAATTGCCTGAAGGCCTGTGAGGACGAAGACATGGCCCCTTGTCAGGCTTTCAGAGCTGTGTGGCTGCCTTCATGCCTTCTCGCTAATCCAAATTTCATATTTGACAAAATGGGGTTCAAGACTTGACTTCAATGTCTTACACTATACGGTAGGAGACTGAAGGGGAGGAGATTGAAGCTGAGAAGCTATGTAATTTATCAACCAAACCAGGACACTTTTAAGAACACAGACCCACCAAATTGAATGAGCAGGAAGAAAAGACACACAGAAAAGTGTGGTCCAAGCAAACTGAAGCAAACACCCCTGCCCCTTCTAAATACAGGGTACTGAAAAATAGAATTTAAAATAGGATTTCAACAGACCATATATATGGGCTGTTAAAGTTGTGATAGTTAAATTTTATGCCTATGAATTATTGAAACATGTATTGGATATATATATATATATATATATATATATATATATATATATATATATGTGTGTGTGTGTGTGTGTGTGTGTGTGTACATTTTCATACATACAAGTACATGAACAAAGTTTAGCAATTACAAACTGTTATTTATATATGTGTATGTTTTTTGTGTTTATATATATGTGTGTGTGTAAGCTGCTTATATATGTATATGTGCTTTCATATATATATATATTGAATTTTTCTAAGCTAGAAATAAAATTTACTGAAATGGTACCACCTACATTTAGTGCTCTTTCTACCTCAGTCAATCTAATCTGGAAAATTCATCACAAACATGCCTAGAAACTGGTTTCCATGGTGATTCTTAATCCCATCATGTTGTTAATTAAGATTACCCATCACAAATAAACTGAGGCATTTGTAAAGGGGTTTTTCTCCCTAATGGAATTCAGTTCTCCATTATTTGACACAATAAGAAGACTGACAATCTTCATGATTTCTCAATACCTGCTCAAGGCAGAGGTGAGAGTAGGGGTGTATAGCAAAAAGTTCTACCAGCAGATCCATCAATACCACTCCTGGGCATATACCCAGAAGATGCTCCAACATATAATAAGGACACATGCTCCACTATGTTCACAGCAGCCTCATTTATAATAGCCAGAAGCT
>NC_034594.1:49618990-49629711 GCF_900095145.1 Mus pahari
CAAGGGGGAGAGGCCCCTTGTGGGTGGGACCATCTCTGGGCTGGTAGTCTTGGATTCTATAAGAGAGCAGGCTGAACAAGCCAGGGGAAGCAAGCCAGTAAAGAACATCCCTCCATGACTTCTGCATCAGCTCCTGCTTCCTGACCTGCTTGAGTTCCAGTCCTGACTTCCTTGGTGATGAACAGCAGTATAGAAGTGTAAACCGAATAAACCCTTTCCTCCCCAACTTGCTTCTTGGCCATGATGTTGTGCAGGAATAGAAACCCTGACTAAGACAGTGGAACTGGTGGCTCTAGCTATAGATGTAGCTGAGGATTGCCTAGTTGGTCATCAATGGGAGGAGCGGCTCTAGGTCCTGTGTAGGTTCTATGCCCCAGTATAGGGGAATACCAGGACTGGGAATGGGAGTGGGTGGGTTGGGGAGCAGGGGGAGGGGGAAAGGGATAGGGGATTTTTGGAGGGGAAACTAGGAAAGGGTAAGATTTAAAATGTAAATAAAGAACATATCTAATAATAACAAACAAACAAAAGAGTCCTGCAAAACAAGAGGCACATTTAATGTCCCTGGTGTCATTCCTCTAGCCCAAAACCTCTGTTCTTATATATAACAAATCTGAAAGGAATATATTTCAGGAACAATGTTAACTTCCCATTATTATCATCCCATAAGCTTAATATACCCAGAATTCTCACTAGATTCTATTTTAGAATGATTTCCTCAGAGCAGTATGATACTAAATTGTTGTCATTTAAAAAAGAAGAACCAGAAGTTTGACATACTGTTTATATGTTGCTTTGGGGATAACAGGATACTTTATTAGTTTTATTTTATTTTATTTTATTTTACTTCATTTTATTTTTTGTTTTTACAATAGCTTCAGCTGTCATAGAATTTTCTTTGTATATCAGGATAGTCCTGAACTCAGAAATCCTCTAGCCTCTGCCTCCCGAGTGCTGGAACTAAAGGTGTGTACCACTACCACCCAGCTAATTTTATTATTTTTTAAATCTTGAACACAACTGAGTCTCCATGCCTGTTTCTCACTTAGGAATCTATCAGGCACACATCCCCTAAACATTGCCAGTGGCCTTTCATCAGAAGAGATTTGAGGCCCTTAGGTAAGCCAACATCCAAATTCAAGGTGACAGCAGAGTTACTAGGAGAAAATATAGACTAGGTGTGACTTCGCACTCCAGGGTCTTGTTGGCTTCTGGTCTGACAGGTGTAAACACAGCGAAGGAAAATTCGCAACACAGAAATGGAGCAATTTCTCTGACTTCCTACCCACGGTTCATTTAATATTTATCCTAAAACAACGTTTAGAGCACAGAGCCTTCTGCCTATTGCTATAAGGAGAAATGCAACTCAACAACAGTTTTCTCTTAATGTACTCAAAAGATTTTGTGTAATTTGGACGGAGGCTCTAATAAAGGGGCATAATGGATTATTCTCCGCCTTTCAGTATTTCCTACTCTGTTTATATGGAATCTGAGGGCTGTCATCATCCCAACTGTGGTCATCAAAACAATTCCAGAGGGATAGAATTCTCTATGCATCTAGGGGTGGCATACATGTGTGAACGAGCACAGGGAACATGAACGGGCGGCTTGTTCTGCAGGTCACTGGGTCCAGATGGCAGCTCAGCTGCCTCCAGAAGCCCTGCTCTCTCACACATCTGCTCCCTCTTTTTTCTTTTTCATATCCTTTATCTCAATTGTGCAAAAATACGTTCATGAGCCCCTCCCCCATTAACTTATACACTTGTTTTCATGTCATGATCCTTTCTCATCTTATTCCCCCTCCCTGACCTCTAGTCACCTCTGTTGACATTTGTGAAATAGACCCTCATGACAATCTTTATGTAAGTGGATAGATGTATAATCTTACAACACATCAGGGGATATACAGCTTTATGGACTACTGAATTCAAGTCTAATTTTTTAAGTTATTTTGGGTTTCCTTTTTGAACTTAACATTGGTTGGTCGTCCTAGCTATACTACTGTTTTTCGATGTAGTTGATTAATACTGAGGCCACAAAGTATTACACTCATAACACAGCTTGAGTGCTGAATCTCCTAGAAATAGTCATGCATCCCCCACACACAAGCATTCCTCCAGGGCATCTCCTTGGGAGTTCATGACTGAGTTTCTCACGTAGAATGAGCTGGTAGGGTCTAAGAGTACATCCATATCAAAAGTCACTAGGCTTTGCATTGCATGTCCTGAGGATTTCTGTCTAAGTTTTTATACAGTGGAAAGAAGCTGGTAGGATCTGAGAGTATAGCCTTATTATTGGCACCAAATACCCAAGATATTCCCCAGAGGACTGTACTTGAGGATTCTATCCTTCCCTCCATCCCCATCCGAACCATGACTGTTTGGTGACACCTAGAAAAAAACAAAACAAAAAGTACATACACACAAAACTAAATATGTAAATAAAATAATATTTATTTTATTAGTTACAATAATAGAATCAATACAATTATAATAGATATGATTATAATAATACAACTGATATAATTATAATAATATAATTGATACAACTATAATAATATAAGAAATTCTAATAAATATGGAATGCATTTTGTGCTGGCCAGAGCCTGTCCTGGGGTGTGGTTGATATACTCCCACTCTGATACTCCATTGGAGAAAACGGATCAGCAGCAGATGGTAAGAGTGAAGTTCCTACATTGAGACAGATGAGATAAAACCCAGTCACGGTCAAAACCAGAGAATAAAACTAAGCTGGAGTCTATTTAATATAGAGTCTTAGAACAAAATAGAAGATGCCTAGCCTGAGTCCAGTGGCTGTTATTACATGACATCATTAAGTCCTGACAGACAGGAGCACCAGGCTCCCAGAGGAAATTCATCTGTGTGGTCATTCAGGGAGTGGGGGGGGGGGAGTCTTCTGTTCATAGTGCTTCAGCCTGTTTATTAACTGAAGTAGCTAGCCTCATTATGAATACATCAAAATATGCTTGGGTTTGCTCTTTCCATCCTCAGAGTGGTTTTTAAAACACCTTTTTGATATGCTAAGAGTCTCTAATGAGAATAGAAAGCATCAATTCAAAGAAAAAGGGGGCAGTTGCTTCAATAAAGAACAGCTATCTTCTGCTGTTAGTCAGCAGGTTGCCTATAGGGACTGCAGACTGGATTTTCATTCAGCAGCAGGCCTCACTAAAGAGGGCAACAGCTATGACTGACCTTGGAGAACTCAAACATGTATTTGCCTTTAGTTTTCCATGATTTTAGAAAATTCAAACTCCAGGTGTCTCGGAGGTAGTGTTAAGTGATGATCTAAGAGGAAATGGTACAGAGGTTTGGTTTCCAAAGTCCAGTGTTGCTCAACGAAGAAGCAGAAGGATCATTGTAGTTGTCTCTGTTTTGTTTTGTTTTTTTATTTGTGTTTTTGTTTTGCTTTGTTTTGTTTTTGCTTTTTGTCTCCTTATCCCTAAGAAGTTATTTCCCAGTTCTCAGGACCAATGTGCAAAAGTGTTTCTCAATCGTCTGATACATAAGGACACTGGGTAAACTGCACTTGCGAGATTTACTCTTATCAGTAAAAAAGTAGAAAATGAATCTCAGCTATAATACAGGGATCACAAAATGAAAGCACTTAGGCAAGATGTCACTCCAAAAGTGGGAAACACACACACACACACACACACACACACACACAGATACAGAGAGAGAGGGAGGAGGGGGGGTTACAAAGTCCTGTGGAATAGAGATTACAATCATTATAAGTAGGTACTCTAAAGAAGTCAAGACTGAAGAACTTGTGTACACAGGACATCATGAACTTTGTAAACTATCCCTCTTGCTCGAGCATTTTTTAAAGGGCAATGCACCCTGATGAATGATAATCAAAACAAAGAGAAACAGAGAAATCTCTTGATGGCAGGAAATAGAAATGGCACAGTAGGAAGAGATAATGCCATCAAGAACCTCTTTGTTTGGCTCAGTAAGATGGGCATTATATAAAGACAATTGCTATCCCAGAAACCCACGTAGTGGAATGAGAACATTGGATCTTCCAAGTTCTTTCCTGACCCCAATTTGTGCTCTGTGGCACACACACCAATTTACCACTAAATAAGCAAATAAAGAAAACATAATAAAATAAATGCATTAATCAATTAATTAGTGTAAAAATTTCCTACTCTAGCTCCCCCTGGAGAGGGTACTCAACATTCAGAAAGAATAGTTTTGGTAAGTAAAGCCAACACTATCACTCTTCACTTAAGATACCCCTGGATACTATACCTGTGTCTTTGTGCCACTGTACAAATTACAACTCAGTGTGTACTTTTTACCCTCCGGGCCACAGCAATACCTCTTTGAGGGACTGCCCTTAGGTGACTAGAGTCCAATATCTGTGCATAGAGAACGTCTCAAGTGTGTTTGTCTATAACGCTGGGGCAGGCACTATCTTGGTAATGAACTTACAGAGCATGCACACCAGCTTTCTGTCTGGTGTCACAGACTGTGAGAACTCACAGGGTTGGGGTGAGGGAATCTGCTACCATTTAGGACTTCACATGCTGTTCCTCTGCTTGAGTCTTCCATCCTATGTCCTGCTTTCCTTGTTCATTTGTAGTTTCCAATGGGAGTGCCTTAAATAAATCACTGACATATGTAGGCATCCTTATCTCACAGTTTCCTCTGGGGACTCCTGCCAAGACAACGAGCCACTGAAAGGATGTAAAAATAATGAAAGGGAATCTCTCTGTTTGTCAGAAGATCCTTTGTTTTGGTGGATTTGAGAATAAAAATATAATAGTAGTCACAGAGAAAGGGCAGGGGTTTTTGATGGGGTGATCTGTGTAATAGAACAATCATGCACATACAGACACGCACCTGCACACATACACACACATGTACACACATGGACATGAACAACTATATAAAGAAGTTCTACCACTTTCTAAGGTGCTCACACACCAGATCCTTTTAAAGAACTGGACTGAATGTTGAGTTCTTCATTGGGATGGGTACACTGCAGAAGGGGAGGGGTTGGCCTTGTGGTCCAATAAAGGAGCCGAGCCTATGGACACATTTCATTCTGCTTGCACATAAAAACAAGAGTTCAGCCTGTCATCAATACAGCAGAATGGGAAAGTGACAGAAATAATGCTAGCCTAATCTGAATCTATTTGCTCTCTGCTTCCATCAACGCTTTATACAAACTGTTTAAGCCATTCGTGCCAAGCTCCACATGCTGTTACACAGAAGCTGACATAATTAAAACATTTCCTTTTCTCCTTTGTTCAGTGATCAAATGCCACCCTCTGTCATCCTGACTCCCCGGTGATTTTCTCCCACCTTTCCTCTCTTTCTTTCCTTTAGATGTCCTCGCATCTTCCCATAATTGAAAGCTGATGTCATCTGGAAGACACATGCACTCTCTATTTTCAGAGGCTCTGTCATCAACACAGCTGTCTGGCATCCTGTCATTGCCCATCGCTGTCAGTTAATACAGGAACACAAACCTTCGGTGACATTATGCAAATGGGTAACCTTCCCTGGAGACTTTCTGCCTCGATGCCAGCGTCTAAGTTGCCCTGAAATAGCACATTGTCCATGTAGACAGCTGTAACCTACGCGGATGTGTGTCACAAAACAAGGAAAAAAACTCATCTTGACCTCATTTGCTAAGGGAATCTGCAATTTCTACACTCAAGTAGCATTCTGGAAACAAGGGTCTCACAAAAACAAGAACCTGCCTTTAGAATTCTATCCTCCGCAGCATTTAGAAGGAACATGCAGGAGAAGTAAAATTTGAATCTCAGTTACTGCAATCTCCACCTCTCTTACTTCGGGAAGCAGAGTAAGTTTTCCATGCTCTCTTTCACACCCACCTGTAAGAAGAAGAAGATGTCCACTGTGACCTGTTCTGGTCAACTATCTCCCTTCCCTCCTCTCTACCCTGCAGAATCATCAAGCCAATGTACATATTCTATGCATTAAAAAACTAAGATGTCAAACTTACTATGCTCGCCGTTCAAGCATCACAGGAGACTTAGGTACACCTGCTCTCCATGCCCATTTAAGTTTTCAACATCCCTAGTGTTTCCCTATGTCCTATCTTCCTTTCACTCAACATATATTTTATAACTATTGACTGTACTCAATCACTTACTAAGTCCTAGGACAAACACAACATTAACTCGCAAATGGCCTGCTCTCAACAACTTTGGGATCTATGCATACAGGCAGAATCACTGAGGGACTCTACATTGTGCTGGTGGCCCAGAATGTTTTCAAGGAAAAGCCAACATTTATAAGCAAATAGAGAATGTGTAGTGATTTTCCTATTGCAGCTGTGTCTTAAAATTGTACAAAATATAATACATTCAAGTTCTAAAGACCAGAAGTCTAGAGTCTGTCCTGAGAAAGCATCGATCCTCTGAGCCCTTGTCTCCTACAGTGCTACCAGATCCTTGGCACTCCTGACCTTGTAACATCATCACCCTCTCATCATCATCTCCAAGTCTGCTCTACTGTCATAGAGAGACCAACTGGGTAATACAGAATAATATCCCCATTCTAAAATCCTTAACTATGTAATAACTACAAAATCTCCCTTGCCATATAGCATAACCCTACATTCCAAGGACTAGGGCACAGATATCTCTGGGTTAGTAGGTATCAGGTATTATTCAGCCTTCCACAGAAATATTGCATATGAGGGAAGTAAGGATGCAGGCATGTTGCCATCAGGACATGGTGAGAAGAATGTATGCAGTAGACATCTGGAATCTCCACATCCACTATAGGATAAAATGTTTTTAGGACACTGAAAATATTTAAAGACAAGTAGAAATCATCAAAAAAAAAAAAAAAAAACATGTGAAGCAAAGATTATTTTCAAAATTGAATACGGCAGTGATATACAGACTGATTTGAGATCAATCTCACTTTTACGTATGACAGAGCCCAACAGGTGCCTTCAAGGAATGTAGTGATCTAGTGAAGGGAAAGACTAGTTAGTCCAGGCAGCAGAACGGAGGTCACAAGAGCACAGGCTCCGTTCTGCTAGACCATTACTGGGTAGCCCTGTGCAATCACTGTCCTGTAAGGTGTGGGCACAGTGGTATCACAAATCAGACTTCTCAAAGGAAGTCAGAATTGAGCATGTTCTGTATAGCCTAACTTTTAAATATCAATAGCTATTCAGTTGAACAAATTAATTATAATATTGAAATAGTACATCTAGGACTTGCAAGCTACCTGTGGCAATGTGTAGCCTCTGGCTCAGAGGATAGCAATGCCAACCAGTAACTTTATTTGATGCTTAGGGCTAGTATCAGCTCATAGGTACAACTGAGATCACATATAGCTTTATCGATCTAGTCCTTAGCCTTTCTATTGATTTCTCTCTGCCACAATATCCAGCCGCATATCATCCAGTTGGGAAAATAAGACAGAGGAATAAGATGAGTGACACCAAATGGTGAGATGTACTCTATCAATGAGTGTTATAGTAACAACTGCAACAGGGACAAAATGACTTGACTAAGCTCACCCGGACTTCTTTCTTACATAATCTTAAATTCCGCAGCAGATTTGACCATCCTACCCTACAGCCAATCCTGTTCTGGAATATTCTCATCAATATATTTGATTCTATGAAGAATCTGTGTCCACATGTTCTGGGGGAAGCTGTCTTTTCCACTGGATGGTTTTAGCTCCTTTGTCAAAGATCAAGTGACCATAGGTGTGTGGGTTCGTTTCTGGGTCTTCAATTCTGTTCCATTGGTCTACCTGTCTGTCGCTGTACCAGTACCATGCAGTTTTTAATCACAATTGCTCTGTAGCACAGCTTGAGGTCAGGCATGGTGATTCCACCAGAGGTTCTTTTATTGTTGAGGATAGTTTTTGCTATCCTAGGTTTTTTTATTATTCCAGATGAATTTGCAAATTGCCCTTTCTAACTCAGTGAAGAATTGAGTTGGAATTTTGATGGGGATTGCATTGAATCTGTACATTGTTTTCGGCAGGATAGCCATTTTGACTATGTTAATCCTGCCAATCCATGAGCATGGGAGATCTTTCCATCTTTTGAGATCTCCTTCAATTTCTTTCTTCAGAGACTTGAAGTTTTTGTCATATAAATCTTTCACCTCCTTAGAGTCACACCAAGGTATTTTATATTTTTTGTGACTATTGTGAAGGGTGTTGTTCCCCTAATTTCTTTCTCATCCTGTTTATCCTTTGTGTAGAGAAAGGCCACTGATTTGTTTGAGTTAATTTTATATCCAGCTACTGCACTGAANCTGTTTATCAGGTTNAGGAGTTCTCNGGTGGAATTTTTAGNGTCACTTATATATACTATNNTATNATCTGCNAANAGTGATATTTTGACTTCTTCCTTTCCAATTTGTATCCCCTTGATCTCCTTTTGTTGTCAAATTGCTCTGGCTAGGACTTCAAGTACAATATTGAATAGGTAGGGAGAAAGTGTGGCCACATCTTTTTATACTTGGTTCTTAAGGGGAAAATGAGACAAGTTCCCCTCTACTCTTTATCGATAAATGCATACATGTTGTGATTTATGTTTCCCCTGTATACTGTGTAGTTTCTGAATGTGCTGACACTGTCTAAGTTCAAGACAGCTTTGAGAAGTTTCCTGTGCTTGGGAAGAAAGCTGTAAACAAGGTGCGAAACAAGTTTCTTAAACTTCAGACACAATACTACACAATCTACCCATTCCACAGTGTCTTAGCTCTATGCTAAGAAGAGACACCATGATCATGGCAACATTATAAAAGAAAGCATTTAATTGGGGCAGGCTAACATTTGGAGGTTCAGTCCCTTATCATCATGGCCTGAAGCACGGAGGCATGCAGGCAGACCTAGTACTGGAGAGATATAGCTGAGATGGCACCCAGATCAGCAGGCACCAGGAAGAGGAAGAGGAAGAGGAAGAGGAAGAGGAAGAGGAGGAGGAAAAGGAAGAGGAAGAGACACTAGGCCAGGCTTGAAACCCCAAAGCCTACCCCCCCCCATGACACTCTTCCACCAACAAAGCCACGCCTACTACAACAAAGCCACACCTCCTAATCCCTGTCTTATAGCAACATTACCTTATGACCAAGCCTTCAAACCTATGAGTTTATGGGGAGGAGGGGCATTATTATTCAAGCCACCATACGCAGGTTAAAATAGAATCTGTTTTAATAATTCATTTAATAATTCATTCATATAGAGATCAGTGAATTACCTTCTCGGGGAATTTAACCAACATGAGATATCATTTGTCTAAAGAAGGTTTCAGGTGTCTCGTCAGAAATAATTGTAAACATGAATAAGGGACCCTCAAAGTATAGAAAAATATTGTATTTGTATGCCTAGGCATGCATTGTTCTGTCTATTCTAGTGCCTCACAACACATACTTGTTTGCTTGTGATGTATAGAATATGGGATGAGCATGTTCATGTTACCATATTTGTATATTTTGCTGAACTTCACCCCCCCCCAGGAAAAAAAGGTAAGAAAAAGAAAATAACTAGCTCATTTTTAAATAGTCCCATGAGTGTAATGTAGAAGAAGATATATTTTCCTATTTACAAGTTCTTTGTACTTAATTTCTTCCTTATTATAAATTTGCCCATTTGGTAAAATTAAGTAATAAAAAATAATTAAAATTGCAACTTACAGGAATTTAAATGATTTGTAATCCCCAAGGAATTACCAGCACATTAATAAGAGCTGCATTCCAGGGAGAAGGCTTTGAATTATGTACAGCTTCCACCTTGCTAACTAATTATTTCAACTTTCTTTTTTCTTCTAACCCAGAAAATTGGTGAGAGATATCACTGGGTTCACCTTAACTTTTCACAAAAGATTAACTCTTTTTCAAACTCCAGTACTCCCGTTAGGGCCTGTTCTTGAGTTTAAAGCTTATTTCATTGCACATATATGTATGGCTTGTTATAATTTTTTAAAAACTATTGACTTATTAAGCACAAGCTAATATGTGTCTGCAGAAGGAAAAAAATTTAATTTTATATGTTTATATCTACCTGTAAAGAAGTGTTCAGTGTAGTAATTCTGAGTCATTATAAAACATCAATTTGGAGACCGAGGTCAGTTTATAGTAATAATTTTTATTATTTCTTTTCTCCCAGAGTCACTGCGTTGATTCTGTCTGAGGATCAGATTAATGAATATATGAAATGTTATTACAGAGGAAACTGCATACAAAAATTCATTTTTCATGCAGATCCACTACACACTTTGCTGATCTCATTACAGCCGTAAAAGGCAATTTCTAGGGTTTCTGGTGCTGGTGACAGACAGTGCTGCCTGAGCAGGGAAGCAGGAGCTATGGGGAGAGGGAATGTCTCAGGGCTCAGCCACTTCACCTGATGGTGGAGCTCTGAATGAATCAATAGGGGCAGGATGCAATCAAGGGATTCTAAAATAATCTTCATTAGAAGTGTAACATCCTCAGGGAATTCCCTGCCTCCGAGAAGGGGCTTAGATTAATGAATGGGTTTGGACCTCCCCTTCTTCAACGCAGTGTGAACTAACTGCAATCAGAGTATCTGTGGAGCAGGAAACGCGCGCCTGCGTGTGTGTGCGTGTGTGTGTGTGTGTGTGCGCGCGCGCGCGTGTGTGTGTGTGCGTGTGTATGTGTGTGTGTGTGCGCGCGCGCGTGTGTGCGTGCGTGTGTGTGTGTGTGCGTGCGTGCGTGCGTGTGTGTG
>NC_034594.1:49630571-49664807 GCF_900095145.1 Mus pahari
ACACACACACACACACACACACACACACATATATATATATATATATATATATATATATATATAGAGAGAGAGAGAGAGAGAGAGAGAGAGCCATGAAATATTCTGTTCTTTGAACTACAACATTATTGCCATAATCCCTACTTTTAAAAAATAATACACTTTAAAAACACAATTTACCTGCTGGAAGTTTGCCTTTTAAAGTGAACAACTTGGTGAGTTTTAGTCATCCACACCATCACCATCATTAGTCAAAACCTTTTACCTCCTAAAACTCTTGCTATCCATTAACCATCAGTCCCAACTCAGCCCTCTGCCGCCCAGCTCCTCTGTGTCCTGTTATGACTATCTAGACAAATGGCTTCTTTCACTCAACACAATACTTTCAAGTTTCTGCTCTATCACGGACTTCACTCTATGGCTGAATGGTTTCCAGAGCATGGGTTATTATATTTTGTTTTGGCTATTATTAATAATGCCACTATAAATATTTATGCAAAGCTTTTGAGTAGACGCATGCTATCATTTCTCTTGGATTTATACCCAAGAGTTGGATGCGTGTACGGTACTATTACACTTAGTCATTGTGGGAACAGCCAGGCTGTTTCTCCCATGGTTGTAGTATTTTTCATTGTCAGCAGCAGTGGATGAGGGTTCCCACTTCTCTGCAGCCTTCACAGCTATTACCATCACTTTTGCATTCTGGGCATCTTTATAGGTCTGAAGTGGCATTTTGTTATGCTTTTGTGTTTCCCTAATAACTAATGATGTCAAGCAGCATCCATATACTTACAGGCCACTCATTTCTCTTCTATGGAGAAATATCTATTCATTGCCATTCGTCCCTTTACTGTGGTATTGTACAAGTTCTTTAACTGTCAAAAAGACAAGTTCTCTAACAGATACACTTCAGCTTTTTTTTTTTTTCCTGTTAGAACTGTTTTTCCATATTTTTTTAGTAGCATTCTTTAAGTAAAACCTTTGATTTTGACGATGTCTGATTCATCTGTTTCCCGTTTTTCCACCCCGTATGGATTTGGTATCATATCCATGAAACAGTCGCTTATCCGAAGGTCGCAGGAATTGACCCTCCTAACCCTCTACAAGGATTGTATAGGTTTGGCTCTTACACTTAACTCTGATCTGTGTTAACTTTTGCATTTGGGTCAAGGGAGGTATGCTACTTCATTTTGTTTGCTTGAGTCAATTATTATTATAACAGCTAGGACGGGCCAGGCAAGTCACCATACAGCACAGGCTGGCCTCTAACTCTCAATCTTCCTGACTCTACATCCTTCGTGCTGGGACACAAGCATGTGGCTGCGGCTGCCTCCTCCCTTTTCATACCTTGTTGCTTCAGCACTCTATTGAAAAGCCTGTTGGTTTACTACACTCTCACATCCTTGACAACAGCAATAGACTTATCCAACAGTATATTCCTGGACTTTCAAATCTATTTCTTTCTTTGTCTTTATATGGCTACTAGGTGCCCCAGATCACACCTTGATTTTATTACTAATTGACCTAATTACTGAGATAGGTCTCCACATTTTACCAGCCTTGAACTGATAAAGAGATCCACAAGCCACTGACTCTCAAGTGCTGTGAATAAAGGTGTGAGCCACTATCCCAGACTCTACTCAGACCTTAAACTTCCTTCTTAAATCAGTTTTTCCTGTTTCTGTCATTCTAGGAATTTGTACATTTCACGAATGCTAGAAAACTTCTGTTGGTATCTGTTCACACTGCTTATCATCTTATCTCTTTTTTGTATCTTCACTAATGTTCTTGTGCTCATGCCTAATTTTAAGTGTTCTCTTTTTCCTAGTCAGTCAAAGCTAAAGTTGCCTATTTTGCTTCTTTTCTAATGTGTTTCTTATTCATTGTTTCACTTTCTCTGTCACTTAGAGCCACCATTTTTTGTCACTGTTGTTGTGGTTTGTTGCTTGTATTTAGCTGTTTGGCTCTTTTGCTTCCTTATTTTGCAAAGGCACTGAACCACTGTCTTTCCTTACACATAGGAAATTATAGCTCCAGCCTCTTAGCACTTGATTTATTCATATTCTGCACATTTGGTAGAGTTTTCATTTTTATTAATGCCATTACCATTTAATTGATTTCTTCTCTGAACCCGTGGTTACTTGGGAGCATACCTGGTACTGCTATTAAGTTTGGAATAAGAAGGACAAACAAAAGCTGAAAGAGAAGCTTTACTGACTTATAGTAAGAGGCAGATCTTATGTAAAAGAAGACACCCATGTTCACTTTCATTTTTTGCCAAGATTTCTTTCATGTTTTCACTATCTCGATATCCTGTATTTTCCTAATTGCTTAATGATTGGTACAAAGGAAGAACATATTGCTTTTTCCATACTGAGTGGACAAAGAAAATGAAGCAAATCCACATAGTTCAACAATTTAAAATAGTCACTTTCAGAATGAGAGAAGATTCATCAGAGAACTAATGTTTAGTGCATGCGCTCTGTGGTCCTGCATGCCATTTTCATTAGTTATTATAACACCATGTGATAATTTGTTCCCATTTTCCTCATCAGATTCTGGAAAATTAAGTCAGTTTGTATTATGTCACAATGACAAATGAAGTGCCTGAAACTGAGCCTAAATCTGAGCAGTGCCACAGCCCAGGATCCTTCCACTGACCTTTATGTCCTCAGAGGCTCAGGCACAGGCACAGGCACAGGCACAGGCACAGGCCCTGCATGACTACCTTTTGAAAGTTTATATTCAACCTGAAGGACAGCCCAGCCAAACTGGTGGTACATTTCTTAGCTTTCTTAAAGCGCCTACTGGTTTAGTTTTACATTAATTTTTATCTAAATGTCCCCCTCTAAATGATGGATTTTGAAATGTGTTTCATCTTTTCTACATGTAGTTGTTTTCACTTTCTATTAATCTGTGTTACTATTTCCATGCTTTCAGATCTTGGGGGGTCCCTTGATAAAGTCTGCAGCATCCTGACAAAATTCTATCTCCATTTTGTTTCATACTATGTCCCAGTGTAGCGGTTTTAATGAGACTGGTCCCCATAGGCTCATATATATTAAATGGTTTGTCCCAGCTGGTGGAGCTGTTTAAGGAAGAATTAAGAGGTGTGACCTTGTTAGGGCTATGTCACTGGTGGTGGGCTTTAAAGGTTTCAAAAGCCCACACTAGTCCTAGTCCCTACTAGTCCTAGTCTCTCTTTCTCTCTTCCCCACCACTCTCTCCCTCTCCCTCTCTCTCTCTTTCTGACTGTTGCATCAAATCAGATATGAGCTCTCAGCTATTTTTCCAGCATCATGCCAACCTGCTCCCTGTCATGATGATAATGAACTAAATCTATAAAACTGTAAGAAAGCCAATTAAATGCTTTCTTTTATAAGAGTTGCCTTGGTCATGGTATCTCTTCACAGCAATAGAATAGTAACTAAGACACCTGATATATTTGAAATTCTGATTCTGATTATCTCTATTATCTGACCTTGTCACTTTTCTATTCTCATTCTTTTTGTTACAACTGTTAGATTTCTGACTACCTTGTTATCATAGGCTCATGCTCTCCATTTCTGTGATTAGCTCAGGGCTATTGGGTTTACTCCATCAGAGGATGGATTCAGAAGCCATAAAGTCAAATTTTTGTTCTACCACTGAGCCCCAGTCAGAAGACATGGGCAAGTTTAACTTGACCTCATGTGTATACTGTGAGATTAAACAGTAGATTTGCGAAATGCTTACAAAATTCAAGCACTAAATATTCACTAGTACTATTAATAATGTATTCAGTAGCAATATTAATGTTTTTTCTATTGTCGATCTATATGAAGCAGCTTATGTGTATATACACACATACACCACACTTTTCAATGAATTATATATATATATATATATACACATATATATGTGTGTGTCTATATATATACACACACATATATATATATACACACATATATATGTATATATATATATATATATATACACACACACATATATATATTCTTTACATACTTAGCCATTAGCTTCCCGCTGTCTTCTCATATTTTCAGCATTTGAAAACATTTTTAAAAATTGATTTTTTTCTTCCAGGCATGTCATATTGTGAGAGACTAAGCTTCTGATTTGAGGAAGGGTTGTATAAACTTGAAAGGGGCGTATTCCTTAGTAAGGAAGCAATGGTCACCCAAAGATTCTCGTTACGTTTAACGGCTTGTGCTTAGGTAGTTCCAGGTAGCCTCGCTCCCTCACCTCTTTCCACTGGACAGTTCCTCACGACATTTTGATTTTGTTGGAAACTTTTTTTCTCAGAACTCTACATCTTCAGAATGTTCTTTGATAGGAAGATCTTTGTCAGAAAAACAAAGTGTGCAGTCTGCAGGACACTGACTCTTCTATTCAGCCTGTGGGTGAAATGGAAGTTGTACTACTCCATTAGTGCAGCTTGCCTTGGGTTGTACAGTGGAGGATTAAAAAGGAAACTTTTAGAAATGAACACTAAGATTTTGTGGTTGACCAAGTTCACACTTACTTCCTTACAACCTTCCAAGTAGCAACCACTTTCTTAAGCAATTGTACTAGAATTGTAAATTTTGGGGTTATACACGCATGCATGCGTGTGCGTGCACACACACACACACACATACAACACACAAACACACACATTATCCAATTTATGCATACTTTCTGTGTCTCTGTTGTTGATATCCTGATTGTAAATATTTGGACTAGAGGGTTTAGTCTTCATTTTCATATATTTATCTACCTTATAGAGATTTCATTGCCTTATTTCCAACTTTTCTACTTTAAAGTTTATTTGGAGAACACTAACTTGTCGGTACTTTTTCCCAATTATAACTCTCTGTTCATGTCTTCTGCATGAAATACACACCAAATAGTCAATGCAATTATGGCCATACTTAAAGGATGCTGACAGAAATATGAGGGAGAAAAAGCAGAGTATGATGAGGGTCAATTTCTCTGTGAAATACACAAGCGTATAACTCTGTATGTTCTGCTTTTCCTCATTTTCTTATTGTCTTAAATCTGGCCTTTGAGCAATTTTTTTATCGTACTAAATCTTGTTTTGTTTAAGTGCCAAGTTACACCTTCTACCATTTTCTTCACATTGATCAACATTATTTCATCAGATTTTTTTCTCTAAAAATGTACAGAAATCACTTATCTGCTAAAGTCACATGCCTCTGTGCCACAGGCCTTTAATCTTTTATCATTATATGAATGGAGACTCATGGAAAGGGGGGGGGAGAAAAACCATATGCACAGTGACTGTCATCTTGGACAGCCGATCTAAAACTGCTCTGCAGGGACAAAGTTATCCCAAGTGGATATTTTCCATCTCTCCTAAGACTCAAAACTTGAATTCAGCTGTGGATCCTGTACATTAGCATAACAGTTGAAGTCTACACAATTCTCATTAAGCTACTAACACTATCATCATCATTTTCACCTTTAAATCTATTACATTTAGAGTGCACATGCATGTGAGTGTGATGTATGTAACAGAATGCAAGTGGGTCAGAGGATAACTTCTAGGCATTGGTTCTTACAAAAGTAACTTCTATTTGTCTGAATTAATCATCATCTCAGAGGCTTGCTGCTGAATAATTCAACTTTTCTAGTTCTTTCTGAATTCTGTCTGGCTAGTTCAATTCAGCTGTTCTGGCTCAAAGCTTCTCTACAAGTTGACCGGTTCAGTCTGGCTTCTCTTGGCTTCTTACTGAATAGCTGTTTAGAAAAACTGACTCTGAATTCCAGGAACTGAACTGCCCTGACTATACAGACTGAAAGGAACTGAGCAGAACTGAAAAAACTCAACTGAACTCATCTGCATTCAAGTGAACTGCACCAAACTGTACTGACCTGAACTCAACAGAATTGTCCTCCCTCAATTAGATGTCAGTTTCAAATTTGGCTGCTTCCTTCTGCACACTAACCTTAACCTACATTGTTTGGGATTAAAGGTATATACTAAGGGCATGTCTGTATTCCAGTCAGGCCATACACTAAGTAATCCAGAGCAGTGTCTGCATTCCAGCAGGATCCCAGAGACCTAAAAGGTCTTTGGAGATGATCCCTTGCCAGAGCAGCCATGTTGCTGGAGTAGAATTCCTCTGCAGGTTCTCTCCTATCACAATGAAGGATCCCAGGGATCACATGTGAGCCATCAGGCTTGGCAGTAGGCGCCCACTGAGCTGTCTTGACAACCCTGCTAAGTATCTTCTAACAAAGAAGCATCTTAGCCCCACCTACACATAACTAACACCCCCCCCATGCATACACATAAACACATCGGATCATTTGAATAGGGATGTATATAGAATTAGAGTTGGTTTCAACTGCCATATAATCTAGAAATTATTTCTATATGTAATCTATCATGGGCAGAACTGTGTCTTTCCCCACTGATTCAATTCAATACTTAATACCAAGTACCTGAGAATGTGACTCATAGTTGCAAATATCACCTTTAAAGGGATAACATATACATTTATATGTTATAAAATAACCCATTGCTTTTTATAATAAGTATAAAAAATAAGTACAAAGTATTGATGCTTAGGGGAAACACAGTAAGTTAAAAATGTGGTCATTAGAGTAGATCAGGTATTCTTTAGTTCAGGACACAATTTACACAAATTAATAGATTTTAGTGAGACATTTTCACACACATATGTAACACACCTTGATCAAATGTGCCCTCACTTGTCCCTTTTACAGACACCCCTCAGCTGGCCTTTAACTTTGATTTGTTTTGGTTTGTGGGGTTTTTTGTTTGTTTTGGCTTTGGTTTTGGTTTTTGGTGTTTTTCAATCTAGGTTCACTTATAGAAGATGATATGGTCATTTGTTCTTATCAGATGTTAGGACAAAGCCAAGCAAAGGGGAGACCATGTGGCAGCATCAAAGATGGAATCTGCAAACACGGAGAAGGTTCTGAAAGAAAGTAACACTTTGATGTCGGACTTTTACCCTCGGGGAGTATGCGAAAATAATTTTTTGATGTGTACACTAGCTTCTGGGTGCTACTCGGTTATGAAAGCCCTTGCACACACATCAATAATTCATAAGCAAGCCCAATGTAAGTAGCAACAGGTAGTGATGGTGACTTACACTTCAAAATTAGGATTTCTATCTAGCACTCTTTCCTCTACAGTGTCTGCTTTGCTAAAGACTCCTTTCAAAAGAATGCATTGTTCCAGGCTCATTAATAGCAAAGGCCTGTTCTGACGTCAGTAAAGCCCCATGGATTACATGGATTGCCGCTAAGTTTCCTGGAATTCATAGAACAAAGTCATTTACTTTCTCAAGGGGACCCTTTCCTCCTTTTTCCCCACATGCACACTCTTGGATCCTTCCTCAGATTCTCATTCCTCAGTTTCTTTAAGGTGTAAGTTGAGAGTTAAAAAAACTTGAATTCTGAGCTGGACCAGTATGGATTAAACTGTTTTATTATTGTAAAAAAAAATAATAAAATATTTTTACAATAATAAACGTTCAAAGTTAAGGTGGCCTATTGAAAGAGAAGTCCACCTATCTCACATAAAAGAAATCCCAGGGTTGGCAACTAGGATCTGGCACAGGGGATCCAATGTCATGGGGAAGAACCTTCTTCTGTCCTCCCACTTCATATCTGGGTAGATTCTTGACTGACAGTTCTCAACTTTGAAGAGGAACATGAAGGAAGAGAAAATAAGGGTTCCTCTACACTTGTCAAGATGAATCACGGGCATGTAATCACAACACTAAGTACTGCAGACACTGGGAAGTAGCGTAGACTAGCTCAGTTTCAAGCTCATAAGTTTCCACTAAGGGAGGAAGAGAAGATGAATAGTAAGAGACAACATTTGGAAATCTCTGTTAACAATCTCAAAGTTCCCGCTGGTCCACAGAACGCAGGTAAGCAATGATCCCGAATTCCTACATTCATGTCCTGTTTGCAGACACTTCAAGTTTCAAGTTTTTCTTCTATTTTTATGTGATGATGGCAAGGTTTGGCAGCCTTTTACCTCTATATTTTATTTCAAAGCTGTGTGACAGATCAAAAGATTTGTTTTAAACATTATGCAATGAGGGATGGTGGTAGGAAAAGGCGAGTCGTAAGTCCCGGCCTAATCTGACACGATTTACAGGAGGCTGTGACATGTTCTCACCAGACTCGGAGCATCTCCTTCATGTAGTTCGGTGACAACTGCCATAAATTTTTTTGTGTCCTTCCTTTACATTGAAATAAAACTCTATTTTCAGTCTTAACAACTCAACTGACTTTGTAGCCCAGGCAACACAATAAACCTTCAAGCCTAAGCCTAAGATTTATAGTTTCTTCCTTACTACTTGAAATATGTCTTTTTGGAACCTAGCCGCCATATTCGTTAAAACTGAATCCAGCATGAGAGGCCATGTGGGGGAAGAACCAAGATACAGATAAAGGAGGATGCTCAGCTAGCTGCTGGATGACACGGCACAATGAAGATGAGCCCAGCTGACACACGGAGTTCGTCAAGATACAAATTCATGAAATATGGCACATTTCAGACACAGCTTTCTATTTTTTTATTAATTGTTTCTTACAGTCCACTTTTCCTCATCCCATTCTTCCTCCCCCATCTCCAAGAGGATGTCCCCATCCTACCCCCTTCCCCCTCTCCATCAGATCTCCTCCCTCCCTGGAGCCTCAAGTCTCTCGAGGGTTAGCTGCTGCTTCTCTCACTGAGGCCAGACCAGGCAGGCCTCTGCCGAAATGCAGACACAGCTTTCTTATAGGACAATATCTGATGCATACACTACAATGTTCGAGAATAATAAAATACAATTTAGTTTCTTCTAAGTTTGACTTATAATATTTGTTAACATTTTGAAATAATATTTAGGCTTATTAAATCATCAGTAAATACCAATTTTTCCTCTTCAATCATCTTTGAATTCCCATTGCCTTTACTAGCAGCAGACTCAGTCATTACGTAAATATTTACTGAATAACACGATGCTTTTCAAGACACATACATTTATAATGTCAAAAGTAAATAAGGTATAAAGAATGAGGACTTTTGGATAAATGATGTAAAATTTTCAATAAAATATTTATGCTTTTGGAAATTATTTTGAACATTTTAAGGGAATGACATTTACAGATAAAATGTTTTCCTTCAATATAAAAAAGCAAGAAAAAGAAAACCACTTTTGGTAATCTCTCATTTTGTTAGTCATACTGAATTGACCTTTGATTTCTGACTACTTTTCAAAACACATTTCCTGTACCATTGTGTAGGTTTTGCAGGTTTATAAGTTCAGAGCCAAATTTGTAGCTCAAATATTTTTGCCACATTGAAAACACCAAAACCTCAGACTGTAGACAGCTCTGGGAGATCTTTCTTGTGTGTTTACTTTGTGAACTCAATAGTCTGCCATTTAAAGTCCCTCCTCCTCATTTGTAAAGATGGCCAGGAATTTATGAATGATTAAAACTCTAACGCAAAGATTTATCATGTTTGTAATGCTTATACTACACCGTGTGTGATTATGAGTGTTTTAATTAGGGTTTCAATTGCTGTGAAGAGATAACATGATCAAGGCAACTCTTATAAAGGCAAACAATTAATTGGAGGAGGCTTATAGTTTCAGAGGTTTAGTCCATTATTATCATGACAGGAAGCATGGTAGCATACAGGCAGACATGGTGTTAGAGGAGCTGAGAGTTTTACATCTTGATCTAAAGGCAGTCAAGAGAAGACTCTCTTCTGCAACGGGTGGAGTTTGAGCATAGGACCTCAAAGCCCAGCCCCATGGTCACTCACTTCCTCCAACAAGGCCACACCTCCTAATGGTGGCACTTCTCATGGGCAAAGCATATATTCAAACCACCACAATGAGGAAATATTCAAGAAAATATTCTCTATATTCTATGAAGGCAAAATATATTACAAGGTTTAAGATAAAGACAATCTACATCTAAGTTTCTCCTTATTCAATCTCTCAAAAAATAATTACTACCATGAAAACATGAGAAAGTAGTCTGAAGATGCTCAATACTTCATATATACAAAAAATTTTCCAGGATTTTTAATAGTTCAAGGAATTTATTAAAGATATTGAGTTGACCTATATCTATGGAATACTTAAAACATAGCTTGAGAATATTCTGGTAATAATATTATAATTATTAGAAGTTTACATATTGGCCTAGTGAGCTTCTAGAAGGGCTATCTGCATCCAAGATATCAGACATCATAGCAGTGATGCCAAAATCTTTTCCCATTCTCTTGATAGCTGAGAACTGGTCTGCCTTCATCATATACATCTATCCACTGTAGGTGGGGTTTTTTGTTTTGTTGGTTGGTTTGGTTTGTCAATTTAGTTGGAATTTATAGTGGGCAGTATGTCTCCTAGATCAATGGAGGAATCTAAGTATTTTCATGTGTGTTATCTTACTTCACCAAAATAACCATATATCACTAATTACAGACCTCTATTTGTAAAGGGGAAGGGGCAGATAGCAAGAAATATTCTAGAATTTTTATACATCCAAACTTAAGAGGGAGACAACAAAAGATGAAAGGGGGAAAAGTCCCAAAGGAGTAAGTCATCCCAGTTATAATGATTATTTTTCCTGTCACCCTCATCAGTGTAGACTTTAGGGAACAGCACTAATGGTTTTATGGGGTATGGGTGGGTAGTATAGCTTCCTACTCATGAGATTGCAAAAAATTCAGAATGTGTCTACAATAAAGTGTGTATTAAGAAGAAAATAACCAAGAAAGCAAGGCATTTGGGGATGGGAAGATGGCACAGGCATTAGTGACTGCTGTGTTAGTCTGGGGGCCTGAGTTTGACTCCTGATACAAACACAAAAAAAAGCCAAGCATGGCAAGGCTGCCTGAGCCCTTGGTCTTGCTGCTCAGTAAGCCTAGACAAACTGTCAAGTTCCGGCTTCAACAAGAGACCTTGTCACAAAAGGAGGGTCAGGAATGATAAGTGTGCTAGCATGCCTTTAATCTCTACACTTTTCATTCTCATATTAGCAGAAGCAGGCTGATCTCTGTGAATTCTAGACCAGTGTTTGTTCACATATTGAACTTCAGGCCAGGCAAGACTACACAGAGAGAAAAAAATTTTTTCATACACGAACACACACACACACACACACACACACACACACACACACACAGTGGCATATACATACTATAAATGCACACAAACATATAAACACATATATACCACAGAAGGAGAGGAAGCTGGAAGCCATAAAGAGAGCAAGAGCAAGTCCCTGCAGGCCTGGGTGAGAGCAGTGAGCCTCGCCCTCACCTCAAACACTGAGCTTGCCTGGCTGCTTTGTAGGTTGCCTTCCAATCACACAATACACCATACCGAGAGACTGATCGCAGAACCTACAACTGCTGTCTTTAAAGGGGAAGTGTAAATGTATTTTATGTTGCATTAGAAATTTCAGAATATTATAAAGGACAGGAACATAAAGTGCGGTTATTGTCATAAAACACCTTTGCTAAACCTGTTTTGGAAGAACATATATTTCTTTCCCATGTGTCCCGACTCATGCCTGCTTAGTTTACTCAGAAAAAATAAATATTTTACAACCACCTCCTCTGCTGAACTGATACTTCAACAAAAGAGGAAAATGCATGATATTCTGCCTCATGAATCACCAATATTGCTGACTAAACTCTGATTTCTGAGTCCCCATCATTGGCAGTGACACACAAGGCAAGAGGGAAACAGAACAGTGTTTTCAATGAGAGTTCTAAACATATAAGATAAATATAAATGTCAGGCAAAACATGAAATTTGAACCCTCTTTCAGGAATGCTTGGATTTATTCTGATGGAGACAGTAATACTTGACATCTCAAAGTCTTGGATGTGGGAATGTGCTCTGTGAGTGGCAGTCACAGATCTCATTACCAGGAGACAGAGATTTAATTTAATATATCCTTGACTTTTATGTGGCAGAAATATGTAGCAAAGCTCCAAGAAATTGAGAAACATTGTACGGGCCCAATCATGCCTAGCAGTGATTTGAAATTAGGTACAGCACAATCCGCCCTGCTGTAGAGAGCACATATACATAAATATCAGGGGCTCAAGATGACTGCAGCAGCTCTTACGTTTATAATGGCAAAAACCCCAGCAGCCAAAGGCAGCACTCAATCACTGCCACCGTGAAAGGGGCTCTACTCTGAATGTCAGGGCCCAAGGACAATGGCAACAAGAACCTACAACCTTCAAGGCTCCAGTTCTGGGCTTCTGGTAAAAGCCAAAGGCAGCCTGGCCTTTAAATTGCTCTTCAAATTCTTGAATGCTTTTTATTTAGATGAAACAAATCTTGGTCTCTCCATCCCTGTCCTTCCCCCCACCTTTTTTTTTTTTTTTTTTTTTTTTTTACTTTAAACTGGAAGGAAAATGCTGATCTTACTAAATGGTAAAAACATAAGACTTGAAATAAAATGTGCACGCATGCACGCGTACGCGCACACACACACACACACACTCACACACACACACACTCACAGAGTCTCAACCTCCCCTCAACACCAACCCCTTCTCTTTGAGATACGATCTTGCTACAGACCCAGGCTAGCCTCCTGCCTGTGCCTTCCAAGTGTTAGAATTGATGCTGTGGATCACCACACCCAACAAAGATCTGGCACACTGAAATTATGTTATATCCATGTTTTAAAGAATGGACCGGACTGTCACAAGTATCCTTTCAACCACCTATTTCCCAGCATTATAAAGTATTTACTATAAGCAGTGAACTTGGACAGTTATCAGGATGTCAACTTTGGGAACTGTTCCACAGGGGATGTCCACTTTGGTTTGGTTTTGGTTTGTTTTGAGACAGGGTCAATCATTGCCAGAGACTGACTACTGGGCTAAGCTGGTTGGCCAGGGAGACCCAGGGATTCCTTCCTCTTCACCTCTGCTGCAAAGGAATTCCAAGCACATGCTACCACATTCATCTTGGGTTCGTTCTGGGCATCAGGCTCAGCTGCTTGTGCCCAACCGGCAAGAACTCTTCCTACTCAGCCATCTCCCCAGCCCTCGCTGGTTTTGAAACGCGCTTGCCTGACATTGTCATCTTTGCTATTAAATATTACACAATACGATATTTTAGTGTAACTTAAAAAGAAAATCATCTTGCTATGTGGAACCGTCACTCCTTTACGTCAGTCTTAGGAAATGGACTTGAAATAACTAATCTGTATTTGTCATCATATGAAGCCAACTTAGCCAATCAAAACGACACAAAATAGCATAAAAATGTATCTGTTAGAGAGAGAGAGTGACAGAGACAGAGAGTTAGTTAGTTAGTTAGTTAGTTAGTTAGTTAGTTAGTTAGTTCAAGGTTGAATTAACCTTTGATGGTAGATTTGGTTGGAATAATGGAGCCTGGACAATGAAAATCCGTTTTTCATTACCAATCGATGATCTACAAAACAAATGCCAAGTAAGCCACTAGATCAGTGTTAAAGAGACCCCTAAACAGTCCCTCCAGAAAGCATCCAGTCTGCAGTGGGTTGGTAAAGGAGTTCCTTACAATGATTTCCACATGCTAAGCCAATGGCACGTGTTCTGTCATCATAAAGTAGATCTTATCTTTATAACCAAGAGTATGACATCAACCGCTTTCTAGTCAGTGAATAGTCTGTGGCTTCTGATTGTTTTTCCCTTAGACTAGGTAAGAGAAAAAAATTCCACATATTTTTTTAATCTGGCAGTAGGCCACTCTGTTCTGCCACCGATTTTGTGTGTGTTGCTGCTTCCTTTGGTATGTAATATACACATTTAGTCACAGTGTACACATGCATATGCCAGCCTATCTTCCGTGCTAATTTTGTTGTCAGTCAACCCTTGGCAGATGGGATGCTCATGTGACTTTCTGGGCAATAAGACAAAGCAATTGCTGGGTGTGGCAGTTAGAGCTCCTTTACTCTCCTCCCCTCATCCTGGATGCAGAATAGTGTGGTGGTTTGAATAGGTGTGGCCCTCGGAGAGTCATGTGTTTGAAGGATTGGCCCCAAGGAGTGGTACTACTGGGAGGTGTGTGGCCTTGTTGGAATAGGTGTAGACTTTTTGGAGGAAGTGTTTCACCATGGGCATGCTTTAAGGTCGAGTTAATGCTCAATCTCTGCCCAGTGCTGAAGTCAGCACTGTTCTGCTACCTGTGGATCAAGATGTAGATCTCTCAGCTCCTTCTTCAGCACCACGGCTTTATGCTGCCATGCTTTCTATAGTGGAATCAATCTCTGGGACTGTAAGCCGGCCCCAATTCAATGTTTCCTAAGAGCTGCCAGTCACCTTGGTCATGATCTCTTGACAGCAAAGAACCCCTAAGGCAAATAGTTTCACGAACATCTGGACCAGCAATGCCACTTTTCTCTAAACTTCAATTCTCATAAGAGGAAAAAAAGAAGTCTTCTACTGTTTGGGCTGCATGTGATTGGCTAATTCATGAGGTAAGTACCATGTTACTGACTGCCCTCTCTATACCAAGGTACTTTGTAAAGTCCCAATTAATCCTCAGGGTCCCACGAGGAATCATTACCATCCTTATAAAGAGGCATCCTTATGAATGTCAGGTATGAACTTACTTGCCATAATCATTCAAATGATAAGCCATAACTTAAGGCTGGCCCATCACTAAACACTGTGGCGTGTGTCTATGTAGGCTGCCTCTCCCGTGCTGTTGTTTAAAGTTCATTCCTCCGGATTTTCTTTCAGTATGCTCAGGTCTTCAGGGCTGTTTCTCCTTCCCATCCTCCAAAGCCTCTTTAATAGGAAATTATTGTGGATGACAAAGGTGGGTGGTTAATATTTCGAGCTCTTGAGTCAGAGGGACTAGGCTCAATTCCCAGAAAGTAAGGGCAGCTCATGACCTTGGCTAAGTCATCCCAACTCTTGTGGCCCCATTTTCTCAGTCTAAGTGGGCCAATAGTAGTCCTGAGGAAGTGAAGGGTATTGTAAGAATCATCCATGAAATGACCAAACACTGCCTGATCTAGCAGCCATGGGACAAGGCGGCACTCACAGCCATCAGTGCTGTACGGTCCTTGCTTTAAGGGGCTATGTCATTGATCTCAACTGTATTACTAAAAGCCAAAGGGCCACTGACTCACACCAAATCTTGGAAATACACATTTTGCTACCTTTGGCAGCAATACTGAGTAAATGTTAAAGTCCTATTTGGACAGTAGTGCAGAGAAGCTAAGGGGACTAACAAATGGCAAATAAACAGGTGTGTTCCACTCCTGAAGGCAGGTGACCTGGTGGCTTTATAAATGTGGGGAACTCCAAGAATCCAATGGCACACTTCCTTTCCTGGGATGACAAAGCCAGAAAGTAACTAGAGAGTACGAAAGCTCAGAATTTGACATACTATTAGCAATCAATCGGGGCTAGAAACAGCAAAGAGGTGGTTGTAGCAGGGTAGTTGGACGTCTCCGAGAATCAAAAACAAGTAACAAGCCATAGGCCATGCAGCCAGTCTTTTGTTCACTATGTAAGATGAAGACGGAGGTAGCAACACAAGTAAGGGGAAGGTCGCAATAAATACACCCAGTGACAAAGTTAGCAGTATCTAAGAACAAGACGGAGGGGAGAGGAAAATCAAGGGGAACTCACCATTTCCTGACCCGCAGCACGGGCTGAGGAGGAGCTCAGCAACAGGGATCCCAGCTCTTAAATTCCTTGTTCTCTGTAGCAGCCATCAAAAATTAGTGTATAATTCTTACAGTATTCTCCAGAGGTAACCATCTGAACGTTATTTCTGTGAATTATTTATTATTCAAAACAGGCAAAGTGCTTTATTGCTCCTAACTCCCACAGCATAGAGATATAATGAAATTTAAATGCTTATATGTTCTTAGAGGGAACCCACAAAACCACAAACTTATCTTTGAGAAAAGCAAAGAACCTACCTAATGCTTCCCAATGAACTGCAATTGCATCAGACATCAAGCAATGAACCCATTTCTATTTGTTTCCCCTCCTCCTCCTCCTCCTTTGAAGATCTCTGCTTAACACTTCATCCCCTAGAATGGCCAAGTCATCACTGACTGATACAGCCTTCTCTTTGAGGCTCTCTTAACCAGAAACTTTTGTTCTTGCACCTTTTAAATCCTCATCACATCCCTACACTTAGATGGCATGCATACACATGTTAGGAGACCTGTTGTGAATATGGCCTAGATTATAGTTAAGATTTAAAATTCTCTGCATACTAGTACTGCCTAAAGGCAAGTGCCTGTCAGGAAACATGAGACACAAAGGCTTGCTGTTGACAAGACAACCTGTAGAAATGCTGGCATTTTTGTATGCGGAATACTTCAGTGAGAATTACCAGAATTCTCTGGGCAGGAAATGACCCAAGAAATTCCAACTCATGGTTTCATGTGTCATTTGGGGTAAAAAATGTTTGCAAAGTTTTGCAGGCAATTTGTCCCGAGACCCACATGACCATCTTGCTTGTTTTTGCAAATGTTATTTTCAAAAAACTAGGCTAACTCATTTTCAGAAAAGACTGTGCCATCATTCCTAAAGGGCAATACACGAAAGCAACATTAAATATACCGAGACGGTAATGACTTGGGGTTTTCAGAAAAATGAAAATGGGATACCAAAGGCATTGCTCGATTCTCCAGCTGGAAACATAAATGGCGTCTCAACAATTGGATATGGCCCTCAACGTAACATACAATAATAGTTAGCCGTATCTACAGTGTTCAACCATATCTGCCAAGAGCAGCAAACAAGGAGCTGATTGACTCACCCCACAAAGCTTCACTTGGAGGGAAGCAACCGCCCCTAGGAATTATTTGAGGCCCAATAGTCATGTTGTGATCGAATAGAAATACAGTACTCACATGAAATTCTCAGAAAAAGAATAGAACATTTTTGCAGACCAAATATTCACTGATTACAATCTTCCTGATGAAAATACTGAAGGATAAACTCCCAACAAAATAGAGATGTGAACCAGATAAGAGGAAATTCAATGGAGAAGAGAAGCAATGGACATTATCAGGACCTGGCTCACAGCATGAAGGACAGGAGAGCGCATTCACAGTCTACATGGGACAGCAGGCTCCAGAAGAGACACTTCCAGGAAAAACTAGATCTAGGGTATTATAGCAACAGGTATATCTTGATGAAAATTTTATATTATGAAGTTTCTTACAAAGAACTAAAAAGTTATCTAAGTTTTCAAATGGATTTTTTTTAAGTAGTAAAAATTCAAGAAAAACACAAGAGTTTATCTCCCAAATGAAATGCATTCATTGCAAATAACCTGAGCTATAAATGTTTCCAGTGATCTTGATTGAAATGCCACAAAAAAGATATAAATGACCTGTTGGGAAGAAGATGAGAAGGAATCTGAGTTTTCAGACCATCATGCACTAGAACAGAAAAATAAATGGCTAAAACCACAACTCCAAAAGAACACAGGACAGACTTCCCATATGGGAGGTAAATTCTAAAATAGTAGAGAATGACTGTTTCTGGACCGAGGCTTCGAGAGAAACAGGAAGCATGGTTTTAGATTAAAGCTGTTAGTTCCTTCCTCCAACCTCTGTCACCCAGTCTAAATCCCTAAGCACTTTTGAACCATTACAAATGTATACAAAATCATTTTGCTACAAAATAAATTCTTCAAACACCAACATCCTATTTAAAAACAAAAAACTCTGACACTAGAAAAGCCAACTGTCTCATCTAATAACCATATATGAATTCATAGAAAGTCAGAATGAATATTCAAAAGATGCATCTTTAATGTACCTGTTTCAGCAAATAGCATTTGTCATTTAACTTGAATTAGTCTTCTACAAAAGCCTAAGTCAAGCCTAGAGAATCATTTCAAGGTGACTAAAACAGAAGAAAAAGCACGTGTTTTTTATCTGAATACTTAAACAACTTCTAATGACATGACCTTGCATGGTCCATCTTTGTACTTTCCCAAAAAGAACCTGATAATGTCCAGAGCAAACACTGGGTAGCTCTTTTACCAATTAAGGCACAGCTGGCAGATTGTTTAACGTTGCCCTAAGACAACAATGAGTGTGAGTTTCCAAGGTATTCCACCTGCACAGGACAAAAGGCTTTCTTGCCAGGACCAAGACCTGTGCAGTCAGATGGCGTCCTTTTGCCCTTCACTAGAAGACAGGAACCTAGCAGAGACCATGGCCATGACTTACTTGACCCCTGGAACCCAGTGGGTGCTCAAGAAATATTCAATGAATCAATGCATGGAATGTTCATCGAATCCGTGTTAAGGTTCTTTTCTAATCTCCTTTTAAACTATAAAACCCAGGTCTATATTTTTAAGGGGATGGATGAAATGCCAAGGTACAACCACACGTGAATCTCAGCATTAAGCTAAGTAAGAAGTTACTGAAAGTCAATTATGCACTCATCATGCTTCCGTCACACACGGGCAAAGAGCAACAGAGACAATTCTGAGGACTTCCCTTTCTAGAATCCATCCTTTCAATTGAAATTAAACATCACATGCTAATCAGTACTTCCATGGCTAGAAAAACAATGTGGATTTACCATCAGGTTCAGGACGGCAGCAGGAAGAGAAATGCTGCCATGGGAATGGCAATGGCAAAGACTTGAAATCACAGCATCATATTCTACCGCACACTCCATGGAGTTTCGTTTCTGAAATGTGTGCTGGGGAACCAGACACACGCACGTGCATTTGGTTAAGTCAGAGAGACGCGTGTGGGCGCATGCCTACACACACACACACACAAATTTTGTGTTCCCAAAGGTGCTTGAATGGCAAATACAACTTATAAATTGTGCACCATGTTATAGGTAATTCCAAAAGTAAACGGTGCTAAAGCAGCGGCTTGCAACCGTGGAAACTACAGGCACAAAAAGCAAAATGGGCAGCTTCGGTCAACCACTTGTCTTCCTGTTCTCTCCAGAAAAGTTTGAGGGTATATGTGTGCACACGTGTAGATGTGTCCTGTCACCTCAACTATAGACACTAGCCCCCAGTTAAGAGCCACTTTGAACTGACTAGAGTCAAGTTTCCAATTGTTACTATATTTTTCTTTATTTGCTGTGTGTGTGCATACTTACCATGATGAGCATCCAGTGGTTGAGTGGGCCCTTTCCTTCCCTCATGTGGATTCCAGGGCACAAACTCATGTATTGTGGCTTGCATGACGAGTGCTTCACCCAGTGAGTCACCTCCCTGGCCACTTTGCTGTTGCTTCTTTTCTGTTTTTGAGACATGATCTTACTATGCAACCCTATCTGACCTAGGGTCACCCAATGTGAATCGGGCAAGCCTCTAAACTCAGAAATCCGCCTACTTCTTTATCCTTAGTGGTGGCATTAAAGGAATGAACTACAACCTGCTATCAAATTTTTAATTATTTTTTTATTTATTTCAATGTGAAGAAAGCAATAAATATATCAATGTAAATGCACTAGAGTACTTTAACATATTTTTAAAAGTTTTTATAGATGAATATACAGTATGCTGACCATATTCAGCTAAACTATTTCCATTGATTTTGTTTAACATGCATTAGGTTAGATCAGTGGTTCTTAATCTCTGGGTTGTGGCCCCTCTTGAGGTAGAACGAAACTTTCACAGGGGTTATATATATCAGATATCCTGCATATCAGATATTTACATTACCATTCATAACAGTAGCAAAGCCAATTATGAAGTAGCAACAAAAATACATTTTTGGTTGGGAATCACACAAGATGAGGAACTATATTAAAGTCTGGAAGTAGTAGAAAGGTTGAGGACCACTGGTTTAGATTGTTAAGTTCCAGCTAATAAGCCAATTTAACCAACTAACTGCAGATGTATACTGGAGGAGTTGAGAGATTTTGAGATAAGTTTGGTCTCTAAACCAAAGCATGGTGATCAATGCTTGCTGAGGTAGAGGTGGCGCAGCAAATGTGGAATACCATTTCTGCTTCTCATTGTCCCAGCCCAGTCCACAATTCCATAGGAATCTGTCAGCCCATAGACGCCTATAGCAAATGGTGTTTAACAGGCATCTGTGCAGAGCCTGCCCCAGTGAGTGGCAGGACTTTGGACAATCCTCTGGTGTTCCCATGCCTGTATCCAACACAAATTCCACACAAGCAAAGTCGTCCCAAATGATTAAAAAAGATGAACTCATCCCTACATCTGTACCCTGTAATAGCTATAATGTCCTGAACCTTACACCCCAAATCTAATCAACTCATAACATAGTAATCAGTCAAGCTCATTTTAATGTCTTAAGCCTAACTTTAGCACCTAATTAAAAAGTGAAGGATGTGCAGTGTGTTCTGTAAAGATGCTGACTTACTTTGACATACTGAAAATACTTTCTCCATAAAAATTGACTGGAAAATATTTTTAACTGATTTATAAAGAAACAGTACAGATAATCATAGAGACTAAATTAATGATACAGGCTATTGGTGGAGGGTTGTAACCATCTGAAATTTCATATGCAGTGATATACGGAATTTTATATATAAGGTTAATATCCTAATTATGATCGCTACTGTCAGTTTTCCATATTTGTGAGTTCTGCATGCATAAATCAACAGATCCAAAACACTTTAAAAAATTCCATCTGCTCTATATACGGTTTGTTTGTTTTTTAATTTTTCTTTCCTGTCATTATTCTCTAACAGTATTTTCATGGTACTTGTATTGGCACAGTAGGTAGGTAGCCAGTCTAAAAGCAATTTAAAGAATACAAGAACAGACATGGGCTACATCCAAACATTACATCATAACATCATTTTCTATAATGTACTTCAGTTTTCAAGGGGGTTCTTGGGAACAAATTCCCAGTGATAATGAGAATAGACCATGTGCATGCTTAAAGAGAAAAGTTAACTCTATATTTCCAAATGCCAAATATAAATATAAATATATTAGAGTGGCCAGGACTGTGGTGAGTAGATCATGTACGTGGCTCTTATAACAATATCAAGTTATTTTGATCACTATAAAAAGTCACATAAAACTTAGTTTATAAATCTTAGATTTAGGACAAATTTTGCCTAAATTTTAGATTTTTATAAACATTGGCCTGAATATATGTTGTGTGTGACTCTCATGAGTAGAATGCTGCAAACGGCCCTGGAGGCCAAAGGCATCCGATCCTATGGAACTGCAGTTACAGACAGTTGGAAGCCACCATGTCGGTACTGGGAATTGTTCCCAGAACATTGCAAAAGCAGCCAGGGTTCTGAACCCATGAGCCATGTCTCCACCCCATCTCCTCTTACTCTTTTCAAAATATCTATAGCAACTACCTAGTACTTATAAACACCATTTCTGAAAAACCCGAAGCTAATAGTTAAATCCAGAAAAAGACCTTGGGACCCACTCATCTAGGCCACATTACTGTAGCCAGCAGGTAAATGAGCACGCCCCGCCCCCAACATGTCTCACAGAGTATGAACTAAGGTTAGAAACAAGGTCCTCTTAGCTTTTCTTCTTTGTAGATGTGTGAAATGTACCCAGGGCTCAGGCTGGACAGCCTTTTTTGTGGCATCATAAAGTGGATAGGCCAGGCCCCTGTAAGGTCCTCAGTGCAGTGTGGAGGCCTACGCTTGGATATCAACAATGCTTACATTTATGGATGAACGTGGCTTTTCGGAGCCACACAAAAACCACAGTTAGAAGACTTCTTCACAAGTCAGGTTGAGTCTCATTCTTCAATATTGAAATAAATCATTTTTACAGAAGATACAGATACAAGCACAGTTTTAATGATTTATAAGTTTAAATCCATTATGAAAAAATAAAAATTACACACATTTCTATAGAAGAAAATACAGCCTCAAGTGTTAAAAGCTAACATAAACCAACTGCCGATGATGCTGATGGAAGGAAAGTAATGGGCCAACAGACAGTTGTGCAGCTATGACAGAGGTGGGCCTACTGTGATCAGAGACTGCCGTAGCCCTAAATGGAGAAGAGCAAGCAGAGCACTTGGAAGCCTTGGTGCCAATTCTCGGCAGCAAGAGCAGTGTGAACGGAAAGCAGTAAAGGAGCTAGAAGGGTAGTGCCTGAGACAGTGAGCAGTCGCAGAAAACAAAGGCAAATAGCCTGGCAGCACAGGACACTGATGAGCTGTCCCTAAAATGGATGTGCAACTGTGTGACTTTAGCCTTAAGCTCAGGGAGTGGGCCAAAGATGTCTCCCACGAGCACTCCATCCTCACCTCCCTGAAGCAGCCCTGAAAGCCACCCTAAAGAAGCAGGACATCTGCGACATCTTAACCCTACTCAGTGAAGCTGTTCACATAACCGGATACATAACGCTAAGGTCTTTTGGAGCAAGCCTTTTGTCTTTAGAGTTGGTCATTGTGACTGCTCATCTCCTTCAACTGCATTCTCCCTGGCATTCAGAGGAGGAGGAGAAAGGGAAGGGGGTGAAGTTTCACTGTAGCTCAACCCATGCTTTTGTAAATTATTCTGAGAATACATTTCTGTTTTGGACAATTTATTATTTTTTTTAAATCAGCAAAGCACTCAAAAATAATACTAGTAGGAAAGAGGGGAAAAGGAGAAAGGAGGTGAGGCAAGAGATTAAAACAGGAACAGGAACCTAGAAGTCTTCACAGCAAGGAGGCTGTGACCCTGGGCAGGGGTGAGTCACCAGCTGTGAGGAGCGGGTGTGGCCGCAGCCCCAAGATGGCGCCCGGGACTGCCGCCAAGTCTTACGACTGGCACCTGACTTCCTCATATCCCTCAAGATAGTCACATACGTTGAGCTGCATTGTGCAGATGCACTACGATGTAAGATCAGATGATGTGACGAATGTAGTCCTGAGCCAAAGATCTAGGCCTATGTAGACTGGGGTGATGGGAGTGGACTAGAGGGTGTAAAAGGGGATGGCCGAGAGAGGTCAGAGCATCTTTTTCCTGCACATTGTTAAGTTCCTGAATAAACTGCTTTGAGAAAGACATCGGTTTTGTTGCTTCTTTTCTGCTGGTCGGAGACGGTAGCAACAACCAGCTGCAACAGGAAGGAGCTCAGCTCAGCTCAGCTCAGCATGTGCGAAGTACAGGGAAAACAAACCCTACACCCCAAGCCCATACCTAAATGGCTTAATCTACATGGCACCCTTCTACCCATCCCAAGATTCAGAAGGAACTGTGTGTAAAACAGACAAGACCTTATCAGACTGTCATAACTGTTGATGCTGGGAAGCCAGCATGGGAAAACATTGTGTTCATGTTAACATGCCTACTGGCATGAAAAAATCGTATGTCAAAGAAGGATTTATGCAAGGTGTACTTTTAAATGATCAACAGAATCTCAAACTTCCCTAGTAAGTGGACCTTGAAATGACCGGCTTCCCAGACTCCTGGTGTTCTGAGCTGGGGCAATTCCACCTGGTGCTTGTCAAGCTGCCCTGTTCTCCTAAAAACAGAGCTGATAGTTGTCTTATCACCTCCTTCTGCAAACCATAGTGCTGCCAACTTTTTATCTTCTGGGACAATGCATCAAAGAATCCTCTTCTTTAAGACCACTTAAAAGTATAGACCCTGTCCACTCACAAAGAGAACCTACAGAACAGGCAGGGTAGGCTGCCAGTGTGCGCATGCTCAGGGAGTGCCCTCCCTACATCCCTGCTGGGGTTGCTTCTGTATCAAGAAAAAGCTCTTCTCACTCCCACTTCCTTATTTCCTGCTACAGGGTTTGTGTCAGATATGGTAAAAATGTTATAAATCAAGCATTCTCCAACTTTTGCCTACCCACCAATCTAGAGGCTGTATAAAAAATTAAAGGTGGGTGAGATCAGGGCCAGCCTAGCTAACTTAGCAAGTCTGTCGCAAAGTTGGATATAGTGCTGTAGTAGGTAACTGCCTAGCATGCACAAGATCCTGACTTCCATACCTGATACCACAAATAAAAGGGAGGAAAGGAGAGAGAGGAAGGAAGGGAGGGAGGGAGGGAAGGAATGGGGGGAGGGACTAAAGCCTTCATGGACTTATTTTAGTAATTTCCAGAAAGATTTACCAAAACCAGATTGCTTGTAATCTAATGAGTTAACATTTGTCAGTGTTCTAAACTAGCAAGACATTCTAAGAAACAGTGACGCTAAAATAAGTTACAGAAAATAGGTGTGCATAAGCGCACAGTAGGCAGACAGCAAATGTGCACAGTGAGAGCACTGATTTTACCACTAACATTCAGTGCTTCGAATCATGATTTTCTAATGTATACACAAGATTATTTTTAAATAAACACAATGGAAAGCCAAGAAAACACAAGAAACTAGAATACAACATAAGAAAAGGATAACTCCAGACAGAGCTTTTCGCCTACACTGGCACATTTACATAAATGCTCTATTATCATTATAAAAAGGGCAGAATAAATCATATGATGATATTGTTTACTAAAGGATGCTAAATTAGTAATCCACCACGTAGATTTAACAAGTAGTTTGATGCTATCTCACTTATTAATCTTCAACAGATGTTGATAAAGCTGAAAGACATGATCAATCAAAAAAACACAGGCCACATGTAAAATAAGTTCCTAGTGTGGAACCTGTGCCTCACACATAGGTGATGAAGACACTAACACTTGAGTTATAGCCCCCACCCTTAAAAGATAACAACAAAAAAAAATCTTAAAAGCAGTTTAGGCATCTAAATGAATTCCTAATCTACTATCAATTGTTTTATTTTGCAATTCAAAGAGGGAAGAAATAAGAATAGTTGGACCTATCCATAAAAACATGAATGATCAGACATATCACAACGGCCGTTGTTCTCAAAAATCACGCACGTTCAACTTAAAATGTTCACCTGGTATGACATTCAACTGTCAAGAGGAAGCAATTCAAAGGCCATGATACAGCTGATAAGCCAGGTGGAAGGAGCCATCCAGACTTTGCCCTGCCGAACCCTCTCTGGGTGACAGTGAAACAGATCTTCATAGATGATGTACTGTGTACAGAAGCGCTGATCAGACTCAGGCTTGGCATGATATGCAACTGTGTTGATGGTCTGAGTCACATCACTGTCTGGCTTGGGCTTTCGACTAAGGACTTTGCCTCCTGCTGCAGCAATGAGCTTAAGGAGGTCATCCCTTGGATGATGCTTGAAGTTTCCCCCCAAAAAGAAGTAGCATCCATCAAACAGCTTTGGCAACTGAAATAACAAGAAAATAATTGTTAAAAGAAGATCAAAATATTTTTAAAACACTGTCTATGAATGAAGGACATAAAAACAATAGTCATGTGTCAGAAAGAAGCTTCCTAATGAGGAGCTGGCATAAACTGTACTTCAATCAAACTAACCGGATCAGGAAGCATACTTAGGAAAATAAAACTTTCTTATTTATGATTTTTTTTTCATTTAAAATTTATCCGCTGTCTGATTCCTTTTTACTCTCTTAAAATTTCAGCATGAAACAAACAAGCAATCTGTTGTCAGGCATAACAGTATACAACTATATTCCTATACTGCAAGTTCCAGGTGAGACCGTATTATACAGTGAGTTACTGTCCAAAAAACAAAACAAACAAACAAACAAAAAACCCATCTTCATCCAATTCCCTCCATTGAGATGCTTGTGTACACGGGTAGGACTTATCTCCCAAATTTCAAGATATCTAGAGTAAGCATCAGAGACAGCAGGCTGGATTTAAACTGTAAGAGTATCATTTCCCCACATACAGCTCAGTTATGTTCATCTACATTGAGGTCTCTACATGTTACCTGAGGCGGTTTGAATATGCTTGGCCAAGGGAATGGCATTATTAGGAGGAGTGGCCTTGTTGAAGGAAATGTGTCACTCTAGGGGTGAACTCTGAGACCCTCCTCCTAGTTGCCTAGAAGAGCCAGTCTTCTGTCTGCCTTCAGACCAAGATATAGAACTCTCACCTCCTCCAGCACCATGCCTGTCTAGATACTGTCATGCTCCCTGCCCTGATGATAATGAACTGACCCTCGGAGCCTGTATGCGAGCCCCAATTAAATGTTGCCTTTTTAAGAGTTGCCTTGGTCATGGTATCTCTTCACAGCAATGGAAACCCTAACTAAGACAATACCTAAGGTCCCATAGACAGCCATAGTAGGAGTGTGGCCTTAAGGTTCCAGAGATGCATTGTCAGTATGCAACAGATAATGAAGTCATGGCTAAAGATCCAATTAGAAAATGTCTTTGTCATTTCTACTATAGTTACATATATCAACAGAATAATGGAATATTGTCCATTAAAGCTGCAGTATGTGGCAATAAAGACATATGGTAACTAAATCTGAGCAGCAGCTGTAAGTTTTCTTTCAAGCTACTTCCTGTATCCAAGATTTACCTCAGATTCTGAAAGCTTTATGGGAATGTTCAAGATGTCAAAAATCCATTAACAGTGTGAAATTATTACCTTCTGGATTTTACTGCGCACTGTGATCATCTTTCAGAATCAAGTGCTTGAAATAAGCACAATTAAAATTTTAATCAGTCACCTGAACTGGATGAAAGGGCAAAGTTTTCCCGATGATGATAATGACACGAAGTCATAAGAACAAGCAAGTAGTATGTAAAAGGAAAATACCAGCTGCTCTCTGTTGAGCCTGCTCCTCTGTGGACCTCCAGGAACTTCATACTTCTCTTCCTGCTCACGTACTTTGCTGTCCAAACAGGCTTTCACCCCTGACAAAAAATAAGGTAGAATCAAATAAGTAGCACATGAGCATATGTGAAGCCTGTCTAATTAGTCTCTTCTTTATGGCTGGCCTACATATTCTGAAATCTTCCAACCCCAATTATACTAAATGAAAATACAATAAAGGGAGGGCTGGAAAGACAGCTCAGCAGGTGAACGTATGCCTTTAAGCATAGGGAGGTGAGTTGGATTCCCAGTGGGTATGGCAGCTTGTACCTGTGCTAGAGTTTGGAGAGCAAGCAGATCCCCCAGAGATCAGTGGCTAACTAGTCTAGTCAAAATGATAGCTTCTAGGAGAAAACCCATCTCAAACAAATACAGTGGAGGATGATATAGGAAGAGACCCCAAGTCAGCCTCTGGCATCAATGCATGAACACACAAGTCACTGCACCTACACACATAGTGATATCACACAAACACACACCCCATATCCCACATAGAAAGACAGAAAGAGAATATGAGAAAGTTAGCTTTCTATACTTAAAATAAATGGAAGAAAGCCTTACTTCCTATGGAAGATTTTAAGCAATTAGTATGCTCATTCCAGTCTGAACTGAGTATTTAACAAATGTTGGCTCATTTTGGCAGTTACATGTATGGTTAGTCTGTTAAAAGTCCAATGATCCAATGTTAGGAGAGTGCTTCTACCTACAGCACCTCCCTCAGCCAACCACACAATAGGACCTTCAGCAGGACCTGCGAAAATAAATACTGAGCAGAGCCCACGAGCTGCCTGGGAGCTGACACCACTCCTGTAGAGGAGTTGGCTTATTCCCGGGAGAAAGAATCCTTCTGATGGACTGCACCGGAGTGTTTATAGTTTAAGCTTAAAAAGAATGAGCTATTGCTGTCTAGTGAATAGGAAATCCCTAAGCAGGGACATCAGCAGTCACCCATCAATGCCTGGCTGTATTCTAGAAAGACTATGCCTAATACTAATAACAGAGGAGAATAGGACCTAAGCAGCAACATCCTACTAGTGGAAGAGGAGGCGGAGGTGGTGGTGGTGGTGGTATGTTTGAGAGAGAGAGAGAGAGAGAGAGAGAGAGAGAGAGAGAGAGAGAGAGAGAGACTGCTAGGTTTAATGCACACAACTAAGTTTGAGATGTGAAGTCAAATGACTTAGTGCTTTAGTAAAACTTCATAAATTTATAAGGTTAGCTCTGTTGCCTATGAAAGGAAAAAAAGAATTAGGAATACCACCCATCTCACCATACTAGCCATGGTTTTTATGCATAAACTGTAAAAAGTGAGGTAACCTAGACCCATAAAGACAAATGCCATAGATCCTCTTGTCAACAGTTCCTAGCCTCAGCTCCTCAGATTCAATACACAACATGAGTAACCACTGACATGAGGAATGCATAGACCTTAGATGGGGGGTGGGGTTGGTAGAAAAGAAAAGGATATAAGTGATATGTAGTGGGAATTGCAGTAATGGGGAGGGGGTTCCCACGGGGAGGAGGGAGGATAGTCAATGCAGATGGAGGAGTAGAGGTGGGAAACAAATAATGCCAAGACTTCTTGATAAAGCCTTAAGGAATCATATTACTTTATATTTACCTAAAATTATATATATACACACACACACACACACACACACACACACACACACACATACGTGTGTGTGTGTGTGTACATATATACTTTTGTTCGTGCATACATAAGGAGGTTAAGCCACTTGGGCTGATAATACTCCCCCTGAAAAACCACAGACTAACCAAACCCCCAATGCTAGACACCAAGCTCCTTTTGAGGAATATCAGGGTAGTCCAAGTGACTTCCAAAGCAATATATTAATATCAAAGCTGAATTTGACCTGAAAGTGTCTTTCCTTCAAAATAGGTTTTATGGTTCCAGAAATACTATGCAAGTTGCCAAAAGATGTAAGCAATTAAACTACCCAGCTACAACACATATGAGCCATGACAACTACTAGCATATGTTACCAGGCAACATATGAATAAAGGTGTCAATCAACAGCTGGGTAGTTGGACTTAAGGCCCACTCATCAGGAGGGAAACTATACTCCGAATTGGAAACCTAGCCAGCTTTCTGGGGCTAGTGAGGTCATGGGCCTGAACTTAATAATGAATCTTCTACTCCGGCTTTGCTCAGCCAAAATGATTCCTTAACTATATTCCAAATCTGATCCTTACACCCACAGATAAGCTCAACAAGGCCCCCCTTTACAGCAAATGAGGACAGGACCATCCCAGAAAACCACAGCAGAGATCAGGATACCGTGGTGAGCCCACGGCTACATCTACATCACAGCTTCTGCATCTTATGCGTCAGGGAAACCACAGAAGGGGCAGAAGACTCTAAGACCCAGGATCTCGTGCCGGGCGTGGTGGCGCACGCCTTTAATCCCAGCACTCGGGAGGCAGAGGCAGGAGGATTTCTGAGTTCAAGGCCAGCCCGGTCTACAGAGTGAGTCCAGGACAGCCAAGGCTACAGAGAGAAACCCTGTCTCGAAAAACCAAATTAAAAAAAAAAAAAAAAAAAAAAAAAGACCCAGGATCCCAGGAAGTATGCTGTTTCTTGTAGACAGTGGACAGGAGCCATAGTACTACAATGGACATGTGAATGTGGAAGAGGAAAAGCCGTGAGGTCTCACCCTAAACAAAGAATTACAGGCAATTATAGCCTACTGGGAGAAGAATCAGTATCTCCTGGGGATACGCTTCCTAATGGGTTGATCAGCCTTGAAACCACACATACACAAACAACAAAAACTGACTTGGCAGGTTCTATTTATATCTCCTTGTGCATACAGATTATTTATGTGTGTATTCAACAAATATAAAAGCAAATAAAATTATCAATTGAGAGTGGGAGACATTGAAGGGGTTTGGAGGAAGGTGCTTAAGAGGGGCTAAAGGAAGAAAAGAGGAGAACCGATATAATTATATTTTGAGTAAAGGCATTATAAATAAACTTGAAACTAAAGGGTCTATCAGAAAATTGAAAAAAAAATCTCAAAATGGATCTTATAATACACTGTTTTCACTATATTATAAGTATATTTCAGCAAACTCTCCAGACCATTTTCTATTTACCTTGGAGATTACTTCACTCAAAGATGTGAGTTTTACCACTGAGAAAACAACAGAAAAGTATGAACAATTTAAAAACAAAAGCCAAACAAACAACCACTGACTAAAGCTTATCCCGAAGAAAATTTTATCTATACCAAATATACTGAGAATTAAACAGATATGCTAGAAATATATGAACATCCTAATAGGGGCAATGCCAGTAATTAGATGCCACTGAATGACGACGCCTCAGTCTGCAACTCTGCAGAGGGCCATAAGAGGCTCATTTCTGAGCAGAACTGGCCCAGAACCAAGTGTCAATCTGCCACCAGCACTACAACTGTCCCATATTGTGATTAAAACAAACAGAATCATGTGAGGGTGAGATGAGAAAAGCCATGTTGACAGAACAGAGGTGACATTAAGACAATCCGGACTTTCCAAGAGTGAGTGACAGCCCACTTCGGCATGGCCTAGACTTCGAGGCACCCATCGTTAAGCTTCTTCTCTATTACCCGAAACTAGAAAAATGATAAAACATCCATGAGTCAACCTGAAAGCATGGAGGAAGGGACAGAAACTGAAGATCCTGACATCTTTAACAGAAAACAAAATAAACATGGTTTGAGCTCTGGTATGGCAAGCTCATTGCTAAATAAGGAAAGCAGGTGCTGCCTACTTGCTCACATCCTTCCTCCACAGAGTCGTTGCAGCTGTATTGTAAGCACAATTTACAAACTGTTACTCATGGCTCTGTAGAAAATACGTTTTAAAGTTCTGGTTGCAAAAACTAATCTTCAATTTTCATTAAATTTGGAAGGCTTTAACAGAGTGCTCAACTAAAGTGAATCTAATGCTACAGCATTCTCTTCCTCTGTCAATAAATAATAAAGCCACTTCAGAGGTTCATTTGAAATCTTCCTCATGCCAAAGGCATGAAGGATGGCAGTCCTATGGATGGATGGATGAGCTCCAGCCAAGGCACTCATAGCCACTCACAGCAGCAGAGAGGGCAGGTCTCCTCCTGCTCAGCAGGTTTTAGAGCCCAGGAGGACTTGCATTTCTATTAGAAAGAGTTGTAGGGCTCAGGTCAAGGATGCAGTCAGACACAAGCACAGCCATGCCCTTGACATTCACCTCTTCCTCTCGCCCACTCTAATTGCAAACCTTCAGAAGAACAGGTTGGATCTGATTGACAGAGGTAATTTAAGAAAAAAACATTTCCATTACATTTCACATTTAGTTTAGATATACTAAAAGCAAAAATAATTGGACTTTTTAGTAAAAATATTTGAATGCATACTTATTTCTAAAACACAATTCTACCTTCATTTTTTAAAAATTGCTGTTGATATATTCTAGAAGTATTAGTGGTTTTGCTATGGTAGAGAAGTGAGATGCAAAATTTATAGTATGGTAGGAAATTATGCACAGCTAGAGTTTTAATTCTTTCATCTGATGAAATATTAAATATTGAGAAGAAAACTAGAATAACATTAAGGAAATATAAAAAAGTTGAAGTGTTTATTGTTATTTCCTTGGGTACAGAGGAATTGACTATGAATAGAAGCATACTGTTTTATTCCTAACACCTGTAAATCTTTCTCAAAACATCTCTCTCATTCATTTTCATTAGTGGAAAGCCATTACACTAACATTATTTTATGAAATCTATGGATGCTGTGTAATCTAATAATTCATCCCAGGAGCAGGATGCACTGTTATAATAATCCAAATGCATAAACATTGTCTAATACTCTGAAAACATTAATTTCCCACTATTTAAATAATAAAATACTAATGAGCACAGAGCCTAACCAAAGAACTTTAAAAGGAATGTATTTCTTACGGAGATAAACCATATACTAATGGTTTCTGATGAAATTACAGGGGAAAAGACAAAACACTTCCAAGTACAATTTATTGCATTGTTTGCATTTTAATAGCATTTGTAACTTTTTTATCCAATTTTGTATTAGATATTTTCTTTCTTTACATTTCAAATGCTGTCCCAAAAGTCCCCTATACCCCACCCACCCTGCTCCCCTACCCACTCACTCCCACTTCTTGGCCCTGGCGTTCCCCTGTACTTGGGTATATAAAATTTGCAAGACCAAGGGGCCTCTCTTCCCAATGATATCCGACTAGGCCATCTTCTGCTATGTATGCAGCTAGAGACACAAGCTCTGGGGGTACTGGTTAGTTCATATTGTTGTTCCACCTATAGGGTTGCAGACCCCTTTCAGTTCCTTGGGTACTTTCTCTAGCTCCTCCATTGGGGGCCCTGTGTTCCATCCTATAGATGACTGTGAGCATCCACTTCTGCATTTGCCAAACACTGGCATAGCCTCACACGAAACAGCTATATCAGGGTCCTTTCAGCAAAATCTCGCTGGCATGTGCAATAGTGTCTGCGTTTGGTGGCTGATTATGGGATGGATCCTTGGGTGGGGTAGTCTCTGGATGGTCCATCCTTTTGTCTGAGCTCCAAACTTTGTAACTCCTTCCATGGGTATTTTGTTCCCTATTCTGAGGAGGAATGAACTATGCACTCACTGATAAGTGGATATTAGCCCAGAAACATAGAATACCCAAGATACAATTTGCAAAACACAAGAAAACCAAGGTACTTCATTCCTCCTTAGAATAGGGAACAAAACACCCATGGAAGGAGTTTGTAACTGTTTTAATCATTCTTACTTACTCGGTGGGTGTGAGGTGAGTGAGGAGCTGGTTCTTTCCTACCACAGGGGGCACAGGGATCAAACTCATTAGACTTGACAGCTGCTTGGCCAATCCTGATGTCCTGTTTCTCTAGTTCTAACAACCAACAATTCTGCTACTGCTCCAAGGAAAAGCCCTAACAATCTTAGGGACTGCGGCTACTATGTGTGTTTTATTGTGTGTACCAATCAATCCCTGTACTGAACAAGACTGGTTTGGTAGACACTCCTTACCTGCAGTAGTCACTGTCTAGAAAGAAGCTGCAAACACTGAATACAGTGACTGGAAATGCACTGCTGTGCTCCTAGAACACTCTGGTCCCAACATTTTTGTAAACTGATGAAGACTTCTTGTTCTGGGTGTGTTTAAAAAATCACCATAGTTCTTCCACAGTAGCATTCATTAGCATTGGAACTACATTAAAATTTGGGCCTGAATAAGGTTCCCCCTCCAATCACTACGGGGCTACTTTAAGTGTGGACTCAACAACACAATCACATGTGAGATGCATGCTCTTCACACTCAGAGCTGCTTACAATGTCCATCTGAGTGGAGAAGGCACAGAATCACAAGCTTGCTATCAGCTGGGAGCATGTTCCTTAGCACCCCAAACCCTAAGGTACCACACATGTCTACAAAGGCTTTTACGTACTGACTTGAGGATTTACAAAATTTTAGCATGTAGAGCAAATTCAAAAATGTAAAATCCACAAACAATAGGATTTACTGTGTATTCTTTCCATTTCGGAAGGAGAAATAAAGCACAAAGTACTTAGCTGGTTCCAAGCCATTTAGCTGGTGTGGCAGAATGGGAATCTGAACCTAAGTCTGCTCAGCTTTCTAAGCCGATGCATTTTACATACAAAAATTTATATTTTTTTGGTATGCAAGCTAAACTTTGGACTCTAAAAGGAGTGATTGTGAATATTTCAAATGATTTTAAGCTGCTTTTAGTATTCCAAGATGTTGCATATTATAAAAAAGGAAAATGCTAGCAACTGAATACCCCATTTCTCCCAAAGCTGAGTGCTGTCAATATAATGTTTCCCTTCATTTAGGATTGTTAATGTTTATTCAAATTCAATGCCAAGGGACTAGAGAGCTGCTTCAGAGGCTTAGAGACCTTGCTCTTAATGCAGAGGGTTTAGATTCCACACCTATATCAGGCAGCTCACAACTGCCTGTAGCTGTACATCTGGTGGATCCAACATCCTCTTCTGGCTTCTGTGGGCACCTGAACATACATGTTCTTATGTGCACATAAATAAAACTCAGTTAAGAAACTTCCCATGATTCCTTACTTGTATAATTATTAATTTATTAGGTTTGCCTGTGTTTTGATGTTCAATAACCTTTTGCCTAGTTTTTAAGATTGTATCATTTGAGTTTGCTGAGCTGAAGTTCTGAATCTTATTGTTCTAATTTATAAATTATTGTTTGGCATGCAATGAAGTATTTTAAATAGCATTATTTTAAATAACTGTTGGTTAAAATGCTATCTAATGTAGTTAATATTAATATATTAACTTTGGCCAGGTATGATAGCTCACATCTGAAATTTCAACACTGGGAGGCTGAGGCAGGAGGACCTGCAGTAGTTTGAGGCCACAGTAAGTACAGCCTCAGCTAAAGAGTGAGACTATGCCGGGCATGGTGGCGCACGCCTTTAATTCCAGAACTCGGGAGGCAGAGGCAGGCGGATTTCTGAGTTCAAGGCCAGCCTGGTCTACAGAGTGAGTTCCAGGACAGCCAGGGCTATACAGAGAAACCCTGTCT
>NC_034594.1:49664932-49670536 GCF_900095145.1 Mus pahari
TGTGTGTGTGTGTAATGAAGTTTCCTATACATTGAAAATGAGACTCATAATCTGTGCCTAGGTCAAAATATTATCCTAGGAACAGTACCCAGTATGCTGGCCACATACTGTTGGTATATAAAATAGGAACCTAAAAGGAATTATCAGTATAACAAAATCATCAACAAACTCATTCCTTTATATGTAAGCTATTATTTTCATTTTTTTATCACTTAGGCATACACGTATCCACTCCTAATTCTATCTGCAGAGCAGTATAATCTTTAGGTGAGCAACTATAACAATGCCTACTGTATCAGGAGTAGCCAGCAGACACTTACAGGGGACTGTGCCTATGGGCTGCTTTATCTGTTTATGAGTTTATATAGCTTATTATTTTAACTCCCACAATGGTATCTATTGCTTCTAACAATGAGCTGCTGCCTGTGAACAGAATATAGCATAGACAGAGCAGGGTCTGCTAAGTACTGCACTGGGAGATGGGAGATGGGAGACAGAAAACACCAACAACTGAGAAGGTAGTTTAGTTTCCTATCAGAAGGGACCAGTGCTACTGCAGTGGTTGTACTTTGGTTCATAAAATCTTTAGCTTTGTAGTAGTTGAAAAGTAGACAAGTTAGGTTTTTTATTTAATTGGAAAAAATAAGATGAGCATTTACAAGTTGGAAAGAAAACAGATAATAATTTCCTGAAGAGTAAGCAATGTTGTTGGTTGTGCTAAGTCCACAGATACAGTCTACTGTGCTGGCTTCACGTCCACACGTTACTCTCGTAAAGATTTACTAATAATATGTGACAACCTGACATTGGTCTCACTCTAATACAATGCACATAGAACTAAGCTAACATGCTGAGGCAAGTCACCATGGTGCAGTATTGTCACCATGGGGCTAAAACACCTGGAAATACAGAGGACCACCTATAACTAGGGCTGTGTTTCAAGTTCATCCTTCAAACCATTTCTGCATACCACCCTGAAAAGTAAGCGAATCATTTATACTGTAATAACCAATGTGAAGCATACCCTTAGGGGACAACAGCACAAGGTAGTATGTGCAGGTTCTCTGACATTCACTTTGGCTATATAAAAGCAGTAAATCACCCTTTTCCTGCAAGAATTAGGGAGAAAGTAGCTCAAAGTAAGTCTTCATTTGTGGTCATGATATGATCATATGCACAAACTACTCTGTTGACTCTGACCATCCCCATCAATATCTTGAATCTCTAGCCATTTCATTTGTTAATTTTTCTTCTGAGTTTGTCATGTGCTATAGCTCTGCTGGACTTACATAGCCATCACCATCCTTGTCAGAGACTTGGAACACTTCACAGATCTCTTCTTTGCTATCTGTATTTTTCCCTTTTCTAGCCACCATGACTTAGTATTTTGGGAAATGAATGGTGCCATTCCATTAACATGCATTCTTGGACCATATCCAGAAACTCAGCGTCTACTGGGTTTTAACACAGCAACCTCATGGCAACCCCAAGTTCCTTTGTTTCAGAGGTACCATTGCCATCAGATAGACTCGGCTGCCTTGAGGTCAGCAATCTGTTCTTTGTTTAGGTGATCAGCCTCAGTGTATGTGAGGGAGGAATAGGGGCAGGAGAGGGCAGCTGCACCAGCACAGGGACTGAGAGCACTGGACCCTCCACTGCCGCAGCTACCCCACAGGTGAGCTGCGCTATCCTCCCCAGACAAGAGACTCCAAATGCAGAAACGTTCAGTGGTCTAACTGCAATTACTGAGCTGATCCAACATTTCTCTGATATTCTCTTATTCTAGGAAACTGCCCAAGTCTCTGCCACCCGGGACCAGCTAAGAATCTGAATTAAGTCTAGAAGATATCTGAATGGCAGCAAAGTCTTTTTATAAAGTTGCTATCACAGCACAGAAAACCCTTGGGAAGTTTTGAAAGCCAAGCAACATCTCCTCCTAAGGTTCCAACTCAAACCCCTAGTCAGACCAAACACTACAGAAATCCTCACGGATTTAAATGCTTTTCCTGGGGACTCGATGAGATTAAAACTTAAATGTTCTCCTACTCCTGACCAGCCTTTTTTTAAGTCTCTTTATTGAGTATGTTAAAAACATCATCTAAACAAACAGTAGCTATCTCTATTTAGAATTGGTATGTGCTGGTTCTCTTGTAGTAGATCACATGATCCATTTCTTAAGGATTAAAGAGGAAAATAGTCATTTCTGAGAGATTACCCAAAAAGCACAATAAACAGTAAAAAGTACTAAGGACTCTGAAGACAGAGGGGATGGAGAATAATAAATACATTTATCTCTGCCTTCAGTGGTCAATGAGTCTATGTGATCTGCTACCAAAACTGTCACTGTCAACCTGGCTTCCGAAGTTCTAGAATGAAAACACATTTGAAGTTACACTATTCAATAGATACTTTCCATAATTAAAACTTCAGTGTTTGTGAACTTCCTTTTGAGATTAATCAACTAAACAGATTCACTAAGTAAGTAATGAACACACATGACATACACTTAGGTCAACTTTCAGAAATTAAATGACATAGTAATATCACCAATGAAAAAAAGCATAGATTAGCCAAATATCCCCAGTGTAGGGGAATGCCAGGGCTGGAAGGTGCAAGTGGGTAGGTGGGGGAGGAGCACCCTCTTAGAGGCACAGGGAAGGGGGAAGGGATAGGGTGTTTCCAAGGGGAGATCTGGAAAGGGGATAACATTTGAAATGTAAATAAAGAAAATATGCAATAAAACAAAAATAAGAAAATAATGGATATTTCAAAGCTTTATTCCACAAAAATTAGGCAAATGGCAACTTTTCACTTGAATATATTTATCTCTAAAATATGATCACTTAAAAACATTTCTATCCACTAACACATATAAAGTATAATATATACCATAATCCCTAATCTCTATACTTTCAACATTAATTTAAAAACTAGTCTTTTAAAAACAACTCAATACAACCTCTTAAAATGTAATCCTTTTTGATTGAGGTTGTTTTTCAAGACAGGGTACCTCTGTGTAGCCCTAACTGTCCTAAAACACACTCTATAGAACAGGCTGGCCTCAAACTCAAGAGATCCACTCTTTCTAATCCAATTATTTTATATCCATCATAAATGCTTAATAAAGCCCATGATGAGGCTATGATTTGCTACTAAAAGTTTGGCAGAAAGATCTTATATATTTCCTTTACAAGAAAAAGCAAAATTGAGATCACAATCTTGCTTGTTTTCTCCACGAGTAATTTTCAAAGAAAATTAACTTCATATTTCTACATGTAAACAGAGACTTCGTTTACCAGAACTCACACACTTCGAATGTGTCAAGCCACTGTTCTTATATGATGTATGATTCAGTTCATCTTTGTTACCCTGAATACATTCTATTAAGATTTTATCTGGAGTTATCACTTCACAGGGACAAAGGAACTAGTCACCTACGCAGACACTATTTTAGTGAATCAGATGAAGTCCTGACCATGCCTACTATTTATGCCATTTTTCTTTGGGCCTGACATTGAGTGATTTTTCTATGTGCAGGAGACACACAATCCCCCAAGTAATACTGAGCTCAAATTCATTAATGCACAGTCATTAGGACAGCTCTGTCCACCATGGCAAGACCAAGGATTTTTGCATACTCAGGCAGCTTATAACTATTAGGGCTACATCGGTATTTTTAAAACAGAAATTTATACTATACAGAAAAGTATTCCTTTATTCTAAACTATTAGTCTGCATTCTTGTCTCTAGCTCATAAAAACATAACTTATAGCTATATCTTCATTACAGATGAATGAGCCAGTGACGCTCATCAATTTACATTGAGCTGAATCGTTTTTCTCAAGTCTGAGAGAAAAGGATTAACAAATGAAATAGAGTAAAAAGAAGTGCCCTGAACCCATAGTTACACAAATTAATAAAGAATGCAAACACTCGAAGAGAGCTAAAGCTATGAACTGTTGAGTGTCCACACAAGAGAAGGTTTGTCTTACAGGGAAGGCAAAACCAAACACACAAACATACAAGCACACAAACACGCAAACACGCAAACACCGTGCCTTCACTCTCTTCAACAGCTACAACAACACAGGTGCAGATTTTAACAAATAGTTATCCTTCTGGGGCTTCTGGCTCTTCCTAACTAAGAGAACACGGAATTAAATATTGCTGTAAGCCAACAAATTTCCTTTAAGAAACTTAAAATACATAAGTGTCACTCCACCTCAAAGCTGAGAGTCTAAATAGATATGGCATTAGAATTAAATAGGAATTTATATCACTCAGAATGACAGTAAATAAACATCCACGGAGTTCTTGAGGGATTCAGTTAAAAATCAACACTCAGACTGTAAAACAAAAGGAATCTTTCCTTGAAGGTGCTTATTAGTTTTCAGACGGACAGGAAGAGCCATTCTACATGACTACAAAATGGAAAACAATAAAGTGCATCATCACAGTCTCTAGGGCCAGGTGACAGCTAAGCGACAGACAAGAGTCACAATGTGAAAGAGCAAGAGTGACCCAATGATGAAATGAACGAAGGCTCAGAGGAGAAAAGAAAAGCATTCGTGCTCTGTTGCTGTGATCCAAAAGCCATGTGAAGGCTCTAGCTTGTCCAGAGTCAAAAACTAACCAACACATATGTCATCATCAACATCCACTTTGAAATATCACAGAACTTAAGATTCTGTCAAAAATACTACTTCATTATTCACTAACTTTTTTCCTATACTTCAAGTTAATCTCCTAGTTATAAATATGCATACACATACACAGACACACACACGTACACTTCTTGAGATAACATGCTGAACTTATTTACTTAATACATACAAAAGAGATCTTTGCTCCAGTGCACTGCCAGGGAGAGGGCGGCCTGCAGAAGTGACACAGCTTCTGGGAAAGATCCCGTTTCTGGTTCCAGTCATACCGCACCTTTTCCTCCCGAGGAGGGGTGTCCGCCCGGGAGGAGTCTCAGGGCCTGAGCTGGCAGGAGAGCCATCTTTGCTCCGGTTTCTTTAGGCTCCACTCTGCACTAGCGAGAGTGTGGACCACAGAAGCTACACAGCTTCAGGACAGACAGAAGCAACCTAACTTCTGAGACAGACCCTGTTTCGGGCTCCAGAAATTTGGGCACCTTCCTCACCAGAGGAAAGGTGGCCACCTGTGAGGGCTCTACCTGGTACAGAAGATTCCATATGGAATGTGGACATGACAATCAAAGAAAATGCAAAATGCAAAAAGATCCTAACTCAAAACATCCAAGAAATCCAGGACAAAATGAGAAGACCAAACCTTCCGATAATAGGAGGAGATGAGAATGAAGACTTTCAACTTAAAGGGCCAGCAAATATCTTCAACAAAATTATAGAAGAAAACTTCCCGAACCTAAAGAACGAGATGCCCATGAACATAAAAGAAGTCTACAGAATTCCAAATAGACTGGACCAGAAACGAAATTCCTCCCGACACATAATAATTAGAACAATAAATGTACTACTTAAAGACAGAATATTAAAAGCAGCAAGGAAAAAGGGCCAAGTAACATATAAAGGCAGGCCTATTAGAATTACACCAGACTTCTCACCAGAGACTATGAAAGCC
>NC_034594.1:49671245-49672274 GCF_900095145.1 Mus pahari
TGGTCGGAAGAAACAAGCTGGAGTAGCCATTCTAATATCAAATAAAATTGGCTTCCAACCCAAAGTTATCAAAAAAGACAAGGAGGGGCACTTCATACACATCAAAGGTAAAATCTACCAAGAAGAACTCTAATTCTGAATATCTATGCTCCAAATAAAAGAGCAGCCACATTCATTAANGAAACATTAGTGAAGCTCAAAGCACACATTGCACCTCACACAATAATAGTGGGAGATTTCAACACCACATTCTCACCAATGGACAGATCCTGGAAACAGAAACTAAACAGAGACACATGGACACAAACAGAAGTTATGAAACAAATGGATTTAATAGATATATATAGAATATTTTATCCAAAAAAAAAGGAAACACCTTCTTCTCAGCCCCACATGGTACCTCCTCCAAAACTGACCATATAATTGGTCACAAAACAGGCCTCCACAGATACAAAATTATTGAAATTATCCCATGCACTCTATCAGATCACCACGGACTAAGGCTGATCTTCAATAACAGCATAAACAGTAGAAAGCCAACACTCACGTGGAAACTGAACAACACTCTTCTCAATGATAACTTGGTCAAGGATGAAATGAAAAAAGAAATTAAAGACTTTTTAGAGTTTAATGAAAATGAAGCCACAACATACCCAAACTTAAGGGACACAATGAAGGCGGTCCTAGGAGGAAAACTCATAGCCCTGAGTGCCTCCAAAAAGAAACTAGAGAGAGCATATACTAGTAACCTGACAGAGCACCTAGAAACCCTAGAACTAAAGGAAGCAAATTCACCTAAGAGGAGTAGAAGGCAGGAAACAATCAAACTTAGGGCTAAAATCAACCAAGTGGAAACAAAAAGAACTATTCAAAGAATCAACCAAATCAGGAGCTGGCTCTTTGAGAAAGTCAACAAGATAGATAAACCCTTAGCCAGACTCACTAGAGGGCACAGAGACAGCATCCTAATTAACAAAATCAGAAACAAAAAGGGAGACATAACAACAGACCCTGAGGAAATCCAAAACA
>NC_034594.1:49673689-49710629 GCF_900095145.1 Mus pahari
GACAGCATTTTCAACAAATGGTGCTGGCACAACTGGCGGCTATAATGTAGAAGAATGAGAACTGATCCATTCTTATCTCCTTGTACAACACTTTCAAAAGTCCATTCAAAAAGGCAACTCTAATAGAAAAGAATGACTGTTATACTGATCATGAGGTTACTTAGTGGCTGCCTTTTAGAGTCCATAACTCAAATCAACCAGCCAATCAGTAAATAATGCTAAAGGGTATCTTCCCTGCTCTTCCTCATTCAGTTCACAGAAGTCTACAGTAACCAAGCTCAACCAAGTGGGGAATAGATAGATACACAGGTGGATCTCCAGATGAAGGTGAGCCAATCTAGCTCATCTCTGAATGCCTGGCTCACTGAAACTCCAGGATACTGTCTCAAAAATTATGATGCCAGGCTAAGATGCCTGATAGCAAGCTCTGACTTTCACACACAGGGACACGTATACACATAATAAAAATTCCTCTTCAATTCATTTGGTTTATGAAAAATACCACCAAAAAGTTAATATTAAAGCTTATATGTAGTTATTCCATTAATAATTCTATCTGCCAAGAAACTAATTTCTAGAGTCAAACAGACATTAATAAGTGATGCACCTTTATAATTAATTCTGAATGTAGTAATCTCCATCATTTTCTCTAATTTATATGATTTCTAGACAATTCTGAATTTCTCTGAAATGCTTTCCAAAAACATTGAGGTGCCTGACACAGAAAAGAGACTGAGGTATTTTGTTAGCACAGAAAGACTTTGAGAGCATATGATTTATTTTTATAAACCCAGTGACCTAGTGACTACTTAAATACTTGTCTCAGACTTTGAATTTATTTCTCTTTGAGTTCTGTATTAAAAAATATGAACATATGAACTTCAATAAGAGATCCTATTCATCTTTTATTCTAAAAGAACCATCAGTATTAGAGGATGTTATTCACTACAGTGAGAATCACCAAATAGCACACTATTAACTCAGCCTGAGTCCATCAGTGATTCTATAAAAATGACATGGCCAAGCCATTAAAGTGACAAAACTCACATTTCCTACAGAAGGTAGGTTTTATAGACATGGATTTCCGGTACTTATAATCAAATGCCAGTTCAGCAAATTCTTAAGAAACAGACTCAAAGTTCAGAACCATCAGATTACTCAAAATTCCACATGGTTTCTTTATTGATAAGACGTCGCTATTATGAAAATTGACTGGTTCTAGCTATTGGCAATGGTTCTGGCCCAGGTATGGTAGAAAAAGAATACATAATCATGGAGGTATTTGGTGTTTTAAATACTGAGACTCAGAAAGACTTATTACAGACAGGAAAGGTAAAATGAAGTTCAAAACCAGACACATATTGACAATTCACACAATTATACTTCTCAAACTGGTTTTGACTGGGTGAAAACTATTTTACAGACTATTGACTTTTTTTTATCATTTATAGATAATGAGCATAGCTCTTATCACAGGAAATCACACTCAAGACTACTACAAGGAAGAAGTGGAAAAGGTTTTTTGTTTTTTTAAAGATTTTATTTATTTATTATATGTAAGTACACTGTAACTGTCTTTAGACACTCCAGAAGAGGGAGTCAGATCTCATTAAGGATGGTTTGAGCCACCATGTGGTTGCTGGGATTTGAACTCTGCACCTTTGGAAGAGCACTCAAGTGCTCTTACCTGCTGAGCCATCTCACCAGCCTGGAAACAAGTTTTAATAGCTGATATCTCTCCAGATCAAATCAAGCTTAAGTTCTTGATAATCACTCTACCATAAGGCCTTCAAGGCACAAAGTCAGTATTTTTTAGTGAATTTTAATATATGATGTACTTCTTAAAAATAATATACCCGTTGTTCTGCTTTAGTCTAATTACCATTCCAGGAAGCTGCAAGTATCTATCCAGTGTTAGCATCCAGCTCTAGCACAAGCAGCAGACCATGCCAGTACAGAGTAGCTCCATGTGCACAACGGTGTGGCAGGCCTGGGAAATGCTTCCCTTCAACATTCCTGACATAAAGAATAGCAAGACTCCCGACTACAGATCCTAAGGCTCCCTGTCAGTCCTCTGCAATCACTTAGTTTTCCAAAGAAGTACGGAGTAAGAGCTGGCATCTGCCATCATATTTTAGCTAGCATATCAAAAAGTGCATCGATCCTTCAGGTACCAAGGAACAGACAATAGGTAGCAATGGGGAGGGAGATATGAGAGAGTTTGGAGAGAGGAAAAGGAGGGGAGAAATGCTGTAATTAAAGCTCAATTTCCAACATAAAAAAAGAACATAATAATTAGGAATATGCTTTCTTCTTTTAATCCTAAATGACACAAGGTTAAGTAAGAATACCATCCGCTACAGTATGTGAAGGAGCCGGCAGCTCTGAGGGGGACTGCCAACAGAGGAGAGAAACAGGGACACAGTGATGGAGGCTTAGGCAATGGCTGCTGGAAACCATCCAGATCAGGTAGAATCAGTCAACTCCCCAACAGATGCCTAAAATGACTGAATCAGCCACAAGATTTAAAGATATTATATGGGTAATACTGTAGAAATCTTAAATGGAAAACAATAAATTAATTTCACTTCACAGATGCACCAAGCAATGCATTTAAAACATGAGCATATTTTGTCAAAAGAACCATTTAGCATTAATATGGACTATTTAGACTTCAAAATTAATATCAAACTACATTTATTCTTTATTAATTTAATATGCTTGATATTGTTGAATAAAACTACTTTAAAAGCAAAGTATATTTATGCACATTTATTTTTTAAAAAAAAAAAATCTGAGGGCTGGGGAGATGGCACAGTGGTTAAGAGCACCATCTGCTCTTCCAGAGGTCCTGAGTTCAATTCCCAGCAACCACATGATGGCTCACAACCATCTGTAATGGGATCTGATGCCCTCTTCTGATGTATCTTTAGACAGCGACAGTGTACTCACATATATAAAATAAATAAATCGTTAAATAAAAAGAAATCTGAATGGTACCAATGATACATGAATCATTTTCAAAACGGTGACTAACTCCAATGACAGGAATATACTAAATAGTCTAGTAATCCTCCCAAATCCAGTACTTACAATCAAACTTCAGGATCCAGCATCCATTGAGAATCCCAAGCATACACTTCAAAGTACTCTGAGCTTCCTCGTCAGGAACAATGACATGAGTTACTAAGATACAAACAAAGCAATAAGGAAAACAGAAAGAAAATAATCTTCTACTTTTTATAATCATTTATTCTATTTAATTAACTGACACTTAAGTCTTCTTCAAAGACAACTTTTATATTCAGTACAATGTTTCTTTTATTCAGTACTTTTTAACCTGGCCATCAACATGAAAAATAAGATCATAAAACACATCATAAGGACTGGAGAGATGGCTCAGTTGTTAAGAGCACTCACTGCTCTTCCAGAGGTCCAGAGTTCAATTCCCAGCAACCACATGGTGGCTCACAACCATCTATAGTGAGATCTGATGCCCCCTTCTAGTGTGTCTGAAGACAGCGACAGTGTTCTCATATACATAAAATCAATCAATTGTTTGAAAAAAAAAAGAAAGTTAAAAAAAAAAGGAAAACAAACCATAAAATCACAAATACAAAATTTTCAGCTATTTTCAAATGATTCATGGTATTATGCTGTACTATAACTTATTATTAACAAACTCAAAAAATCTGTTCTAACAGTGCTCTATCCTAAAATGTGTAAGGCTTAACCTTACAGTTCCTGTTAAGGGTGGAGTCGAGCAGTAGAGCACCTGCCTATTAACAGGTGAACAGCGTGGGTTTCTTCCCCAGTACCACAAAAACCAACAAAATACTTTATTTCTTCAGCATATTATAACCTATAAAGTATAGGTACATTTTACAAGCTACAAAATACATAACCACAACCAAATGCTTAAAACATCAATAAATTATCAGAGGTTATTCTTTAATGGGTCTAATGTAAAACTGTTTTCTACCAAGAAACAAAAACAACAAAAACAAAACAAAACAAAAAAACTTCCTCACCTGTACTGTCAAATTCCACACACTTTTTAGCCTTAAGAACTGTCTCCAGTTTGCTGAGCATTTTCTGCTGCTGTGAAGAAAGCCCACTGCCTATAAGTACCAGCGGCCCATTCTTTCGCTGCCCGGTGTTCACCTATTAATGAATAGGCATCATGGTTAAAAACACGTGAGGAACAGAGAGAAGGCACACACTCACTGACAAGACTTCTATTTTATTAATTATCTTATTCCAGTTAATAATCCCCAGTAATTCCTAGTGAGTCATTGCCTGTAACCCTAACATTCAATGCACTTGAATAACTATTTTCTATTTATTTTCCTGCCAAGTCAATGTTAGTTGAAATAGCTTTGTCCAAACAGCAAACTGCTTTTCCTAATGCTGAACTAGATTCACAGAGAGCTTCGTAATTTCATTCTGTATCCAGTAACCTAAAATAGCCATTGAGAATGACCAATTTCATATCCCTTCTCCAAAGAGTTGAACCTAAACTTGATCTATTTAAGCTAAGATAATTTTGAAAATTCAGCACTAATTCTGAAGAAAGAAAATAAAATTTTAAACCCTGAATCAAAGTGATGAACTTGGGACAGAGAACTGAGGAGTGAAGAAAGCAGACACACAAATAGGAAGGATTCCCTGTTGCTCCTAAGAAAGACCGGCTGACTTAACGGAGACTGATGCTATGGGCTTAACATCTAAAGACAAATAGACAGCAGCAGTGAAGAACGGATGAGATGTGAAGGGACGATGATTCAGAGGAACAACTACACAGTGGAGCATCCAAAAGACTAAAGGACAAAACTAGAACTAGAGTTAGACTAAGCTGCTTGTGAAAGAGAAGGAAAGAGAGGAAACGGAACACTAGCACTCCTGTGCTAAGGTCAAGATGCCACATCTACATACACCACCAGACACTGGGTCTTCGCATGCACTAAGTGCAAATGTGCACTGAAGGCTGGGCTATCAAAGGCTCTGTAGAACATGAGAGAAACAGCAAAGACAACATCTCAGCTCAGCACCTAGAGGAGATGCTCAGTATGTAAACATTAACTTCACATTAGAGTAGTGATGACTTCTTCAGACTTCCTATGCTAAGACAGTTAAGCTATTGGCTAACTCTATAAACAGTTGACTCAATTCATTCAAAATAAATTAAAGAGAACTACTATATAGTAAGCACACAAAAATATCTAAGTGACAATGCTTGGCACTGAAGTTCAGCAAGGTAAGTTATTTACACCCTTACGGTTCAGATAACAAAGATTTGACTGGGGACACACACATACACACGCATATATTATCACATTCCCATATAAATGCATTATTAGTCTCTTGTCAGAGAACACAGCCAAGTCAAATCCAAAGTGTAAGTACTCTAACATGAAAATAGTTCAGAATATTTTCAAAATTTTCAATTACAATGATATTAAAAGTCAACTGTCAAAAGTTCTTGTCCTTTAAATAAGTACCATCACAAGGGCTTTGCAGAGAGTACTCAATTTACATGACTCCACCTTAGGTAAATTAGTTCTTCGCATAAAACACAGGAGTGAAAATTATCATTTCTAAATACAGCATACAATACTATTTGTGCCAAGCAAGGGAAGTATCAAAGTGGGTCATGCATTTTCCTATTGTAGTCTTTTTTTTTTTAAATTGCCTAAAGTAGAAAGTCTGGTACTAATTTCTTATAACTAAGGAATGCTATAATAAAACATAAAGAAAACAACTGCCAAGGTCACATGTCAGCTTGGGATTATACATCATAGGGACTGAGGGTTTCATTCAAGTAAGGTGGTGTCAGAGCCACGATGCTCAAATAAATCCAGAGGTAATACTCTCACTTTATAGAAACTTAGGGATTTGTTCATTGACAATAAGTAAACTCAGTTCTAAAATTCAATACGGTACTTTTGTAGATAGAATTACTGTTAATATTAATAAATGTCAGACTAGTGAAGTTAAAGGATCTGAAAAGAAGACTAAAAGGAGGGCACAGGGGGACAGGAGCTTGCAGCTGGGCCTCACTACCTGAGTTTGATCCCCATCTTAGTGGCAGGAGAGTGAAAGCAGAGCCACCAAGTTTTACTTAAACACAGCTTTGAATGAGACACAAAGGAATTAAACTTATCCCCACCACCCTTCTACACATTCCCTGATGCAGCTCCTCAGCACAGTTGGCAAGATAAATATAACTATTCTAGACTCCATTGTCAAGCAAGTGCACATCATGTGGGGATCAGCATGCAACACACTCACTACTCTCTCTGGCTTGAAAGCCCACTCACAGAATCCACACACTCACAGAATCCACACACTCACAGAATCCACACACTCACAGAATCCACACACTCTGAGGACTCAGTACTCGCTACACTGCTCTCCAGGAGAAGGAGAGGAAAGAAGTCCCTGCCTTCATGCGGTTTACATTCTAACGGGGCAGACAGACAGACAGACATGAGAGCAGGAGTGTGCTGCCGTTCCCTCAGCTGTAGGGTAAAGGGAACAAAGAGCGGGCAGTGAGCAGCACTGGGGGAATGCTGCTTTTAAGCAATGGTATGGAGCTGGGGCTGTAGCTCATGGGTAGACTATTTATCTAGTAAATATAAGATTCTAATTTCAGTATAAATAGATACAATCAAGTCTGAAGGGTTAAGGAAGCAAGATATAGGAACCCTGGCTCCTCAAATCTACTCTTGGTAGGAAAATAGCTTAAACCCAGGACCTGAAAGGGAATGTATTTGATAGACCAAAGACCTAGCAAGCCAGTCAGGTTGAGTGAGTGGCATCGGATGGTGGCTATGGGCATCCAGACCTTACCTCTTAAGGACTATACATGATCTACTATCTCCACTTACACAGCCTGTATCACCCATTAGGTTCCCAAGCCAAATATCAGTCATTAAGACAATAAGATTGAGGCAGAAGCAGATAGGTTTTAAATTCTAGGCTACCCTAGGTCACACAGTGAAGACCTATCTCGAAACAACAAAGAGACATAATGATAAACTCAATCTCACATGACACATAGAAAGTGTATGTTTCTTAGATTTCAAAATAAAAATCCTTTTTTGAAGGTGATTGCCATAATCAGACTCTTAAGAATACCATAAAAGTATCTGTATTTCTTACACATTTAAAATAATGCATCACAACTTAAGACATACTATGTCTGGCAGGAAGTTCAAGTACAAATCAGTAAAATAAGAACCAAAATATAAAGGATGGCAGAGCTGATCCAAGACTTATGAAAGCTAAGTTCTGACTGGTCCATTAAGAAAAGAAGTGTTTAATGTCTGGTTAATAATCCTGGGCAAATCATGACCTTTCTAGGTCTCAATTTTCCCATTTTTAAAAGAAAGAAATTAAAGTGCTGACGTCTAGGTCCTTTCATTTCCCAAACTATCATTTGGAACATATTTATCAGACCGCACTCTAAAACAAAAGATAAAGGTTCTCAGGGTATAAAGGTGATTACCCATGATAGCACCTATGACCACAGCAAATTATAACCAGCTCAGGTTAAATCTGTAACTAAGCAATGGCATCAATCACTACTGTACTGCCCTTTCTGGATGAGAAAGGCTCAGAAGAACAGCCACGGCTTCACTCAGCCCGACAAGACCCAACAAAGCAGCGTGGGTAGAGTGAGTGGACTCTGGTAGTGGTTGGGGCGTCACATTTCGGACATTACCTCTTAACAACTGCACACGACCTACTGTTCCCACACACATAGATTTGTTTATCAGTCACTAGCTTCCTTAGCCAGGTGTCAACCATTAAGACAATAAGAAGGCTTGGTCACAGTGCCACACAGTGCCACATCCCTCTATCATTTGAATAAACATGAAAATAAAGTGAGCTCACTGCATCTGTCTCTTCTCTCCATCCTCCTCATTCTCATTTCACTACCATCAGCCATCATTTCAGATCATACGAATGCTAGACATTACTGCAGCAACCTCCACTCAACCTGAGCTGCGTCTGATGGCTAGCTCTCCTGCAGACTGTTTTCTTCCAGGTATAAACACACTGATGAGGCCCCATTAAATCTAAAGTCCCTATTAAAAAGTTAAGGTCTCTCACAGGCTGATCCCAATCTAGCTTCCTACCCTGAAACTACTTAACGTTCTTTATGTTCTTCACACACTAAACATTGAGTTCTTTAAATTTCCAAGGGTTTTCTATGCCTCTATTCCTCTGAGAAGCCTCAGCAATGGGCTTTGCGTTTTCCACACAAAACCCATTCCTTTCATCTTCTGAACTAACAACAGTCAGACTTTATTAGGTCTACAAGATCTGTCCTGTCTCTATCCCTGGATACTTCAAAACCAATTTGTAGCCAGTTCTAACAAAAAAACACAAGAAAGATCTCAGCAAAGGCTCCAGCAAAATGCTTTGCTATCTTCTAGCTGGCCACTGTCACATCTGGAATTATAGCAATGATCTTACAGGCACAAGGACATATCCATAACACCAGAGACACTAAGTCAAGGGCATCAAGTAAAGGAAAAACATGAGTCCTCAGTGCAGTAGGCAGTGCTGACGGTGGCCTTTGTAGCAGTCAGTGGTGACCATTAGAAGCTGTCTGTTATCTTCCCCAACAGCATTCGTCAGCTCTTTCCCTCAGACATTGTCATCTCCTGTGAAGTTCTTCCTGACAGCTTCTGAAGTGAGCTTCCTCCTATTGCACATGGTACAACTCTGTACATTTCATTGCTCTTATTACATATTACAATTTATAATAGACTTTTTTACACTTATATCTTCCAATTGGCTAGGGGTTCCCAAGGAATGGGTCTTTCTTCCACTGTCTCTAGCTGGTACCTCTTATCTAATTCACAGGCTCACAAATCCAATTACTATTTAACAGTCCCATCACTAGATGTACAATTGGATCAGAGGTCGAAGGGTCCCCCTCCCAGTGCTAGGAATTGGCACCAACTACCCTGACTCCAGCAAGACTAATTCTGCTCATTTCCCACTCACCAGAGAAAACCCCAGAATAAGCACTGCTGATAACACACACACACTGACCACACTACTTCTCATAGACCTTCAATGCTAGTTACACTTACTTAGAGTCCTATCTCTCACAACCCGTTCTTGTTATTTCTTCGACTCTCACACACTCTGCAGCACAGAAGTTCAGCCCTGTCACTCCTGCACTGAAACTTTTCAGTGGTCTCCATTCTAAGACTCTCAGTTATCGCCAGCAGTAACAAACTCTGGAATCTTCAAGCACAGCCATTTCATCTGCTTGAGGGTCTCTATACAATGTCTGTTATGTGGCCACCTGGCTGCCTCCCTCTCATGATCTGTCTCAGTTTAAATTGTTCCTTAAAAGGCCCTCACTAACACAGTGTCCTTCAGGAACCTAGCACCTTGCCCAGTTACACACTACAAAGCCACCTTGAAAGCATTTGTATAACCACTTCTGAAACAAGTGCATGGATCATTTACATATTCTCTGACCATTTCGTCTCTACCTCTTACTGGCATGCAAGTTCCTTGAAATAAGAGTTGTTTTAGTCAAATTATATGAATGCTGCCTAAAGTGCAAAGGATTCAATAAGATTTCTTGCTAGACTTATTCTGATTGTGTCTTTTGAATCCATAGTAGTCAGTACTCCAGAAGTGCTTAGTAATTGGTGAATGAAAACTATCTGCTAACTGCAAGTTTTCCTATTTTGTTCCTTTTATAACCAAGTTCAATAAAAGACATAAATGTAGCAAAGCCGCCTCCACACTTACGACAGAGCACTGGCTAGTTGAGAATGATTCATTCTTCTCTGGCATCAGCAACAATGATCTTATATTCTCATTGTCTGTATAATCCACCGGCCGCACACCAAATATGTTACTGTTAAAAGAAGTGCACATGGGTTTAAGTAAATAAAATGTTAACGAAGAGACACACTTCTAGAACTATTTTCAACATCCTTAATAATACACAATTGTAACTAAAGTGTCAGAGCTCACTTAGTCATGAGATCGACTATCAAATGCTACTGAATTGGGTGAGGAAGGACATTCCCTAGGGACTCTGCCTCCTGGTGAGGCCCCAGCTTCTTCCTAGTTCTTCCCTGCAACCCCTTTCACCTTTTCCTACTCGCCCATCTCCTAGAGAACACCTCCGACCCACAGAGCAGCTCTCTACCAGAGACTCACAGCCTCCACACTAGGCTGGGACTCAGGTAGGCAAACTGTATCCTCCTTCCGGCCCTCCATTATTAACGTCTCTCCAGATTTACCTTTAGTTCCCTCTCCACCTGTCTGTGCAGCCTGTCTGCAGGAGGCCCTCTTCCCAGCCCACTTCATCACTTTAGGGGGTTGGCCTCAGGCTCAGGTTCCATTAGTTCTTCCCTTTGGCCCCTCCCTTTCAGCCTTTCCTTCTACTCCATCTCCACTGCTTTGAGACCCCCACACCAACCCATAGAGCATCTCTCTACGAGAGACCTAAGGCTAGGCTCCAGAATCACTCTCTACCAGGGACCCCAGAGCCACCACATTTGGCTGGGACTCAGAGCCTCCTTCAGCCAACCTCCATTACCTAGGAACTCAGCCTCTTAGTGTGGACCCTAAAACAGAGACATTGGGACATTTGAATAGCCCACTCTTGTTAATAGAGGGGCATATATTGTCACTCGGGCCAATAGACAAAAACTAATGCCATAGTTAAGTAATGTCATAAACCAAATAGACATAGCAGACATTTATAAAACACTGCACCCAAACACTAAAGAATATTGCTTTCTTCTCAGCAGCCCATGGAACTTTCTCCAAAAGTGGCCATAGATTAGGGCACAAAGCAACCAACAAATTTAAAAAAAAAGAAAAATTGAAATTGATATCCTGCAGTTTATCTGATTACCATGAGTTAAACCTAGATATTAATTAACATTAGAAACCATGGAAAGCAGACAAATTCACTGAAGCTCAACAACTCACTATTGACTGAAAAAAGATGGGTCAAGACCAACATGAACAAAGAAATGTAAAACTTTTTATGATGGAATGAAAATAAAAACACAGTGTAGCCACACCAGTGGGACACAGTGAAGGCAGTTCCAAAAGGTAAGTTCACAGCACTGACTGTCTACATCAACAACTTGACGAGACCTTATATTAGAAACTCAGTGAACACCTGAAAGCTATAGAAGAACAAGAAATTGTCCTAAGAGTAGAGGGCAAGCAAAAGTCAAACTCAGGCTGGAAGTGGTGAAACAGAAACAATAACAGATAAAAAGAATCAATGAAATGAAATTGAGTGGATAGGGAGGTGGGCAGAATCTAGGACGAGTAGCAGGGAGAGAAATAACATGATTAAGTATATTCCGTAAAAACAGTTTACGTAAAAAAATTAACTTTTTAAAATGAAATCTTCCATTAAGGGAGTATCTTTAACTAAATAGAACTTACATACATTTTTCATAATTCTGTATTCTGTGTATTCATATTTTTATTTCCTACACATTAATGACCATATGCTTTTATGTGCAAACATAAACCATTTACTAGAGCTACTATAGGTGCTATTGTCTATATAAACAAATACAAATCTAGATTATTAAAAAGAAAGCTATTCGGATCCATTAGGGCAAAACTACAACACAGAACAAGCAACCAATAAAGTAATATGTGTGCATGTGTGTATGTCTGTATGCTCTAGAGTGCATGCACACATGCAAGCATGTGTATTCAATCTTGTCTAAATAAATCATGGGCACTGTAGAACAAACTACCATGCTTCAGAGACTAGCTGATTAAGAATCACTGAACACATACTGCTTTACAAGTCACAGCATGTTATTCTGGAAGAGATTTCAAAGATCATAGTATGACTCTATTATTTCCTAGAACATAAAACAGAGTGGCAGGTTCCAATGATCTGATTAGGTCACACTTGTATTGTACTCAGTAACATTCAATACTGTCCATGCTTAATATATCCATTGAAAATAATTTGTTAAAGCTTTAACACTTGGTCAAACACTCCTTTTCTTTATAGTTTGAGAATATTTTTTAAATATATTTTAATATACCTATGGTATTAAGCTTTCACACTGAAGTTATCTTTTGAAATATCTTATGGTTTTTAAGACTATGGTATTTATACCTTCCATTACAGCTCATTACACACACACACACACACACACACACACACACACACACACACACGGAGATATATACATCTCCATGGTTCAGTGATTCAGTGCTTATCAAACATGTACTCTAGGCTTGATACAAAGCACAAAGTGAAATTATAGTGTTAAGTGGGAACCAAAAATATTAACAAAACACTATACCAATTTTATAAACTGAATTAAGTGTCTAAAAATGTCTTAAGAGGAAAAAGAATAAAACACTACAGGAAGAAGGAGAAGGGAAAGTGTCAAGCCTGTTGGACGAGTCACAAAAGTCACACTCTAAGGATGTAAGCCTCTACAGTAAATGACCTTGGGGAATGCTATTATAATGGCATCTTGGGGACAGAGAGCTACGAGATTAAGAAATGAGTCACAGCAAATCTCTCATGACAGCGATTCATGACCAACAGGCTCAGGTGCTGTCATCTTTCAGCAGTGCTGAATACAAGTGAGTCTGAGTTCTCAGGTTCCCCTTTCTGCCCCAGTCCACACCATGGACCGTGCCCTAGCAACACTCCTTCTCCAGCCACAGTAAAAGGCTGGTTCCTAATTTACAACAACTGTTTACAGTTACAGCAGGCAATGCCACAGCAATTCAAAAGGATCCCATCTTCTTTACTGGAAATGTCCCAATTTCATACTCTATTATGCTCACATACCAACTATACTATCTCCTCATATACATATGCTATAAATGACCATCATAATAGAATTCTGATTGAAGAATCAAGATTCTATTTCTTAAACCACCAACTGCAAACATGGGTAAACAAAGTCAAAGTTTACACACACACACACACACACACACAGCACATGAGGACTTTCTTTTTTTAATTATCATTTTATTTATTTATTTATTTTTGGTTTTTCGAGACAGGGTTTTTCTGTGTAGCCCTGGCTGTCCTGGAACTCACTTTGTAGACCAGGCTGGCCTCGAACTCAGAAATCTGCCTGCCTCTGCCTCCCAAGTGCTGGGATTAAAGTTGTGTGCGAGGACTTTCTAACAAGTAGATTTCAGACTTCAAAGAAAAGCTTAATCAAGTGAACTTTAATACACACTAACAGATGGCATTAGAATTGTTATTACACAAACAGAAATAAAACTTCCCTGTGATAAGAGAGAGAGAGAGAGAGAGAGAGAGAGAGAGAGAGAGAGAGAGAGCAGGCAGGCAGGCAGGCAAAATGGCCTAGAACAATTAAATCCTCACATTCTGAAGAATTTCTTTATAAAGTATAGCGGGCTATTTTTTATAAGATATGTATTTATTATATACAAATTACAGATGACATGTTCAGATACCACAGGTTCCAAAAAAGTCTAAGTCTAGTCCTGCTTTATAGAAGACATGGCCATAGAAGACACTGTCATAATTTGGTGTTTTGCTGTCAACCACAGAAATATTGAAACAGACTAAGGTTTAAACACAGCAAGCAAAGATGAGGCATATTCCACTCTTATTATGTGGAAATACACAAAATATGCTTTCTTTCCATAATATTTGAATGGATTAACACCTGGGTAACAGGTATAGTGTGAAAAACTAATTTAAAATTCATACTGTTCATTCATTCCCTTTGTGTAAAATAGATATCTGAAGGAAAAGTAACGCTATTGCACAGTCACTAACACTGTGACTGCTAATTATAACACTGGTAAATTCATGATTCACCATCATCGTATACTTAAGGGTTTTATGATTACATTAACTCAAAATAGACATAGTTTATTATTTTATTAAAAAGGACTACAGCCAGGTGTGGTGGTGCACGCCTTTAATCCCAGAACTCGGGAGGCAGAGGCAGGCGGATTTCTGAGTTCAAGGCCAGTCTGGTCTACAAAGTGAATTCCAGTACAGCAAGGGCTATACAGAGAAACCCTGTCTCGAAAAACCTTTAAAAAAAAAAAGGATTACAAAGAGATTGCACAATGATTCCTATCTAAATATAAATGCAATGTTCTCTATTTTCTGGTATGAAGCATGAGCCCTAATACTCACATCCAGAAGAAAGAATACCATGTGTAGAACTTTTCCTTCTCTATCAACAACTGTGAGCAAATACAAACTCAATAGATAAGTATGAAACTGAAACTGATCGTGTATACATCAAAGCAAAGTAATGGGGTGAAATATAGGTAAAGAATATGCACTGGCAAATGAAATGGTCTTGGGCCAAGACTGGAAACTGGCATGTGGTAGATGAATGGGAAGGGAAGAGCCCGAGGAAGGAACAGCAATATGGTTGCTGTATGCACCACATGGAAGGCAGCCTTCTACTACATGAGCACATGGAACAGTAAAATACAATGGAAAAAACTACTACATACAGTATTAGACATAGGCAATGGACATTAGAGGGAAGGAGACACTACAACTGGGAACTGTTAAAGCAAGGGTGTGGGGGTCAGTGCAACACCAACTAAGGTATTTTCAGGACACAGGGTTATAAAATTATGTGTAGTTCTTGACAATATATGAATAACTTCCATATGTATTATTTCTAACCATTCCTTTAATGCCTTGTATTAAGAAAAATCTCTTGAAATTCTGTGAACTCCAAATGATCACATATTAATAATATCCTTCATGTATTAGGAATTCATCTAAAAATGTTGTCTACCGAGTTACTGAAGCATATTATATGATTATTGACCAAAACCCTATCCTTTTATTAATTTTCTCTATTGATTTGTAGTACAGTATATTAGCAGGTTTTCCAACTTAATTCCCTCTAGCATATACTGCTTGCGCTGGTTTTACTTGTTTAAGTGTGAGTGTGTGGGGACCCAAGCACACGGCTGTAGTTGGGCTTTCCCTTCCTACAGGATCCCTGGATCCTAAGGAGTGATCTCACGTAAATTATGTCTGGAGACAAGAGCCTTTACCCAATGCCATTAGCCATTTGATTGGCCCATTTCCAGTGCTTTTGTATGGTTGGGTTTTGTTTTTTAAGACAAGGATTAGCTATGCAGCCTCAGCTAATCTTGAACTCTTAAAGAGATCTACCTGCCTCTGCTTCCTTAGTGCCAGGATTAAAGATGTGAGCTGCCATGCCTGGTTTTCTCTGATTTAAATCACATTTTAGAAAATACACTTCATTTAAAAGTTTTACAAAGTTAAGGAGTTTACATGTTCAAACCCTCACAGAAGATGAGTGTTCCTAAGCTACAGGATTTTACTACCTAACAGCTAGTTAAAAAAAAAAAAAAAAAGGAAAGTCGGTCCTACTGAAACACACTAATAGACTGTATGAAAATTAACAACACATATGTGTCTAAATGATGGGCATGTGATAGAATCAATAATCATCCAAGTAGTTTACACACATTGAGAATGTGGTAAGTACTGCTATGTACTCAGTTTGAAAATATTCATCCATCCAACAAGGTGGGTTCTCCTCCGCTTTTCCACACTATGGAACCAGTTACACAAAGGTACTTTCCATCTCGACAGAGTTCAATGAGAGACGCACACTGAGCCAACTTTTCAGTCTCCGGAGAATTCCCAGACCTAGAAAGGGATACAGAGGCAGAATAGGAGTCCTCCAAGCAGAGAGAAAGATGTGAGGGCACTGTGGGTTAGTCTAGGGAATCCTCAAAACTGAAAAGGGGGGGGGGAGGAAACCGATGAAGAAAAGGAGTGGGGAGAGGAGGAACACACATGTGCCTCAGGAAACAAAGGTGTGGGAGGCGAGAGCTATGTGTGCCTGCTTTTGAAAGAACAAAGGAATGGTATGAAAGGTGGATGTTTCTCTGCAGCAGCAAGACCCTGAACAGGCTTCAGAAGGAGGGGTAGCATGGTAGTACATGAGAGCTAAGAACCAGGTTCCAGAGGAACACTGCCCAAATTCAAGTTCCAATGCTAGGATCAGTTGTGTGACCTTTCACACAAACTACTTCAATCTCTTGCGTCCATGTCCTTATCTGTAAAGGGGGGGGGGGTTTAGAACTTAATTTTCTATGACTACTAAAAAGATCAAATGAATTAATATATCATAAGTTCAGACGACAGTGCCCAGCAAATAGTACTAGCTCAGTGACTGCTAATACTGCTAGATTTGCACCATTGGGAGACAGAAAAAACAAGTAAGAAAACATGATAGGTTATACCTGGAGTGCAAATCATATTATAATTTCCCCCGTTTGATGATACACTTCACACACGTTTTATAATAATCGTTTGGATGCTTAATAATGGAAAATACATTGAAGTGTGATTTTTTTTTTAAATATTAAAGTAAGAATCTTCATTTCCCTATATGGTACAATCTAAACATAAAGAGTATAAGACAGAGGCTGAAAATGCTTCTTAGCCATGATTTCTTCATATCAAGACAGATTAAAAAGGTGCACTTCACTTATTGAAGGGTTAAACTGAGGTGTTTACAGTTTCGCTCTACCCAGAAGACAGTGTTCAGACAATAAACTCCTTTCATGTCCTTTCCCATACAGGAGTGACCTACCTAGAGCTGTGTCCTGAATCAGCTGTAACAACAAGATAAAGTAAGGAGAGAAGCAAAAACAAAATTTTTGTTTGCATATGTAGATCTCTCAACATTCAAAAACATAAACTAGGCATTTTTACTAGAACTAAACTCACAAGACATAACCAAATGTCATGATAATGGATGAACAGGATCCTTTTTGAACAACTACAAAACTGCAATCACAAAGGCTTCATTTTTTACAGTACTTTGCTTACTCTGAGCAGGCAAAAGCAATCTTTCAAAGGAGCAACATGCTTCTTTAAGGCTACAAAAGAGTTATCTTTGCTGTACATGATTTCTTTTTTTAAAAATTTACTAGGGCAAGAAAACAATTAATAGGTCCAACCGTCCATATAGTATTTTTCTACTTGAGAATTCAATGTCCATCCAAGGGAAAGCTCTTAACAGGAAACCAATCACCAGTTCCATATTTGGGGAGGAGGGATAGCGTGTCAAGTTTCCAACACACTCCAAACAGTTCTAAGGTGACAGCATCAATCTCAGTTGAAGGTTTGCATGGGGTTGTAGGAAGGCACGGAGAAACACAAGCGGCAAATGCAGCTTGGACAGCTGTCAGTGCAAAACTCACTGGATAACACGTACTATAAAAGATACATAGTCTTTCTCATTAGCCAAGATTAAAATAAAATTAGTTTTCCTCTTGGACAATGAATTCTTAGATCACAGAAGATAAATTACCCACAATTAAATACAGAGATAAATGAAAATCAGAACAAATGTGAAGTATTATGAAGTTTACACAGTACAAGTTCAACACACACTATAAAAGACTCCAGCAAAATGTGACTTCAACAATGAGATACAAGAAAATGAAGCTAACTCAAACCAAAATGTAACTCTCAAGTAGGCAGACATGTTACTTCCTACCCTCTGCAAGTATAAATACTTAGGGTCAAAACAATAGAAAAATGCAGTTGAAGAGCTTAGCTTCTATGAGAAAAAATAGGATTAGGAAGACTCTACTGATGACATTAGTAAATAAAGAATCAATGATACACATTTACACTTGATATCACTAATCCCTAGCATGCCTTGCCTTAGATAGATCATTTCAAGATCTCCTTCTATCCACATGCAATATGATGCCTATAAACTCATTTGCTTTGCAATATTAGATGTTCTATCCTTTCTTCAACATCTGAGCTTTCATAAATCCTCAATAACTACTTATATTGATGAGTCATTGACTCAGCAGTTACTACCCAGTTACTAAGGCTCAAGCAGGAGGTGATTTGAGCCCAGGAGTTCAACAGACTAGTCTGGACAATAAGCAAGACTTTGCTTCAAAAGAATAAAAAAAAGATATATTACAGTATCAATCAAGTTTATCCCAGAACACAAGGATGTTTTGAAATGAATAAAAGTGTCACAAGAACAACAAAGTGTGCAATCATCTCATAAAGATGAAAATCATTTAATAAAACAAAATATAGTTTTGCTTTTAAGAAAGAAAAAAAAAAAAAAAAAAAGACAATAGAGTCCTGGCCATACATGATACTGAGAATAAAGAATGGCTGAGTGCTGCAGACATGTATCCCTTTTCCTAACACTGGCACAGAAGGGGTGGCAAGAATATGGGAATCTGAAGATAGGGACAAGAGCTACAAAAATGCTATCTTCTAAGCATAACGTGACCATGGCAAACATAAACTCGCTCATCCGCACTGGACATACACAAGTTGGGCCAGCACAAAAGTCAGCTAGGATGAAGAAGAGACTCACAAAGCCACCCGCACCACTTACACTGAACTACTGGCAGCTAATGGATTCTGGGAAGAGGAAAGCATCCTATTCAGTTGTGCACCCACTGGTGAGCCTATCATACTCTAATGAATAGTTCCAAAACCATCACCAGAGATAGCCATTGGTCCTCGATAAACTCTGGGACACTAAGGAAGGGAAGTAACAGAGGGTGTCCAGAAGAGTAATCACACTCACACAAAAGAGAGGAAAGGAGAAAGGAAGGGAGAGAGGGAGAGAGACAGAGAGGGAGAGAATTATGTCTATTAACAAATCATCTAGGGCTGGAGAGATGGCTCAGTGGTTAAGAACACTGACTGATCTTCCAGAGGTCCTGAGTTCAAATCCCAGCAACCACATGGTGGCTTACAGCCATCTGTAATGGGAACCGATGCCCTCTTCTGGTGTGTGTGAAGACAGCAACAGTGTACTCATATAAATAAGTAAAATAAATCATTAATTCATTAGGGGATCCAGCAAACCAAATACTGAAAACAGCCTTGGTTCTTAGACACATCTGTCCATACACACATGCAAAACAGATTAAAAACTTCCTAAGAGACACACAGCAGAATGCTTAAAGAAATGGGGGAAATGCTAAGTAAAAGGTAAACTTTGCCAACTTACTGCAATGGGTGATTCTACTCATTTTCAATCAAAATACTAAAAGGGTATTTTTAAAATGTGACAAAATTTTAATCTCACCCAAATATTTACTGAAAGATGAAGAAGCATTTCTTTGTTCACTGAACACTGACTCTCTACACATAAACATGAGTACTGATTATGTGAGGTAACTGAGAGAGACTGGGAGAGCTGGCATGATCCCTACCTGGTCCATAAAGCAAATAATGGAATGGGAAGACAAAAAGAAAATATACGGTAACCTAAACTTTACTGACAAAAAAGGCACCATATATAGACATCTGAAATTAACAAAGACAATACAAATGAAATTAAATCTAAGATGGTATCAAAGGATAAGCTACTGGCAATCAGAAATGAATATTCCAGACAAAATGAAAGCACACACAAAGGGCAGAAGGCAGAGTGGCCTTTTGTTTTAAGGACATAAAAATTAAGAAAGGGAGCTAGCTGGGTGATGGTGACAAATCCCTTTAATCCCAGCACTCAAGAGGCAAAGGCAGGTGAATCTCTAAGCTCGAGGTCAGCCTGGTCTACCGAGCAAGTTTCAGAACAGAACAGCCAGGGCTACAAAGAGAAACCCTATTTCAAATAAATTAACTAACTAATTAATTAATTAATTAATTTTTGGTCAGATTTGTATAGTGTTTATCATGACTACAAAGTTTAATTCAAGACAAACCCAGTATGGGGGATGAATTAAAGAAAAAGAATTTGAAAAGGAAACAAACATGACAGTGATAATCAAGTGAACAACAGCTCATACACAACACAAACTCTCACAAACACTACAAGAGGAGAGTATTTTATGATAACCAAGAGGCTGCAAAAGGAAGAATAAATGTTTATTGACAGCAATCACACCATATTAAATTGACACTTCCATCTATCCGATTATCCTTTATCCAACATCAGTCTCAATTTTTCTTACCAAATAAATCCTCCTCCCCACCTGCCCTATCTGTACCAACCACTTGACCCAACACAGGAGTTAACAGACACATGTGGCTATTTAAATTAGTAAAAATTAAGTACCTTTAAAGACTTTATTTCTGAGTAGTGATTTCCAAGTGCTTCACAGATATAGATAGCTACTGGCCCCTGAATACCAGACTGTGACACAAACATTTCCTTTAATGCAGAAAGATCCACCAGACAGTGTTTAACTACACCTAGTTGTGTGACTGTGCTAGGTCAGGCTATTCATGACCAAACAGCACCTGATCTCTGAGAAAGTACCGATGAAGGCAGACTTCATCCCTGCCTCGTGCCCACTCCTTGTATATCAACGAGTCCTCACAGTGCAGTGAAGAATCATGGTGTACAAACCACAAGACAGGCTCTGTGTTTTGGCTCATTAATCCTCACTATGCTCTGAAGAAATAGAAAAGCAGCAGGCAGCACCATGTTTTATAGGTGAGGACACCAAAACACAGAAATTAACCTGCCTGCGGCGATAAAGTCAATAATGGAGTCACAAATAAAAGCTGGGTTCCCTAACATGACCAATGCTCCATTCATTAAAGTAGTCACGGCTGATTTAAGAACCCTAGGATGGAAAGTACTCTGTTTCACCTGACCCAAGCAACCAGTTGCTTTATCAAATGGCTTACTACACCCCCAGGAGGGTCATATCTATAAGGTCTGCACATAGTTATATATTACCTCTATGAGATTCCTATATACAAATACAGAGACAGAAAAAAACCATGTGCACACACACGTACGTGCGCACACACACAAGAGGTGAGAATATACATACATATATACATACATAATCTTTCCCAGAGTTTGACCCAATTACCTTATAACTTGTGCTGGGAAATAAAGAAGGGCTGGTAAGTTTGCTGAAGCTAAATGTACTAGGGTATGGTACATTCTTCATTGGTAAATTGTTTTTCAATTTTGTTAAGTGGCTACCTATTAAAATTACAAGTCAGAAGATCTGCATGTTGTAGTTTTTTCTTATCTCTCTACCAAGGGTAAGGCTTTTGTTGTGCTCTTCTGAAGCCTACAAAAGCAATGAGGGCACAACGAAGCAATTCTTGCATTTTCATTTCAACTGCCTAATTAACTGAAAAGAGTAAAATAACATATAAGAAGACAGGAGCCAAGTTACAGATTAAAGATATAAAATCTGCATATGGCATTTGTTTGCGATCCTCTTGACAATAGTAATCTGAAGATGCAGCCGCCAGCATTCGCTAATGCTTCTCTGTGCCCTGACACTGCAAAACAATTTGCTCATAGACTCATTTGAATAATGTGAAAAATCTGGGAGATAATTCAACTGCACACCCAATATCTGAATTCTTCTACACTTTAACTTTTGCTGGACTAATATGCAGAAAGGGATAATAGAATATTTAAAAATGAGTCTATAAAGTATTAAGTAACACAAAAAAATTAAATATCAGATTTCTATTAAGTATCAAAAAATTAAATATCTAATTTTCATTACATATGACTCAATCTACAGGATATAAACACTAAGTGAATTTGTCTATAAAGCCAAGGTTTGTAGATGTGTTTGAAATTGTTTCTGAAGAGACTAAATCTCCCTGAAGTTTGTGAGTTTTGAGGAAGAGAGAGTACGAGTGTGGATTCACAGACACCCTGATCAGCACATCTAAGTTTAGCTGTGGAAGACAAGAGACCAAAATGCCAACGTGGGTAGTTACTGCTTCGGTACACACCTCCATTCAGGAACACAAATTCATTTTGAAAATTAGATACTTACACAGCATTCCTGGAAGCACCGTGGGACAGTAACACCTTGACTATATCGATGTGGCCACTCTTGACAGCGTCGTGGAGTGGCGAGTCATTCTGATAGCCAGTGGTGTTCACCAGGGCATTATGCTGGAGCAGTAATTCCACTATCTTCAGGTGTCCATGACTGCAAGCTTCATGCTAATCCAAACAAAGTTTCAAATAGGGGAAGTGGGAAGAAGATGGGAAAACAGTGTGTTAATAAATATATATTAGAGAAATTGGTGGGAACCTCAAGTCAGTCAACCTATTCTTATACAACTATTTTCTGGCTGTTGACAGACACTTATCATAGTTTTTATGGTAAAATATGCAGTAGTGAAAATCCATGAACCTGGTGGGAAAGGACAAGCCTTGGATCACATGCTTTTCTTGAAAAACTGTGCTTTAGAGCAACTACAGCTCCTATGTTCTTCTACACATTACAAAAAAAAAAAAAAAAAAAAAAAAAACCTCTTAATGTGTAACTATCAGATCAAACAGAGATCGGGAACTCTCCAAGGCTCAAGAGAACTAAGTGCTTTGTCCATACACAAAACTGCACACCAATATTTGCACCTAATCACCCAGCAGAGTGACATCCCAGGAAGGTTTACAAGACATGTAAATCTCTTTGCGGACAGACACTACTGGGAATTTGGTGTCAGTGTCAAGAGAAGAAACATGACTAAGTGTGACAACTAATGTTCCTTTACCATATTAGCTAGCCTGTGGAATACAATGAACAAATCCAGATTAAGCCCTCTTGGCTTAAGAACTTGGCAAGAAGTCAGTTTATATATTCTACGTATTTATTTTAACATATTTATATATTATACCTTTAAGCCATTTTTGTACCTGGCCTAAGTAGTCTCATTTCTATGCTGAAATTCTAGTCTACAAGATAAAGGCCTCCCTTTGCACACACTTCTGGGCTGCATTCTAACCCAGTGCTTACGGTCTTCATTAACACATGTTAAAACTGTTTCCAAGTATGTTTCCCATTCTTTTTCCAGAATATTCTTCACATTGTAATCAATGCTAGCAATAATAAACAGACTTTTTTAAATGTTTAGGACAAAGCCTTCTACTCCTGCTTCTGCAAACAGATAGAGTGTAAGACAAGATCCAAGTAATCCCTGTTAAGCATAATCCTATCTTTCTGACTGTGCTGACCCAGGAAACCAAATCTATCTGGTTCTAGTAGCACGCAATGCTGCACAGCACAGCCCCATGTCCACCATAGCAGTTACCTCCACACATGAGCTGACTTCCAACGATGCAGTGAAGCTGGACTCCTATATCTAAAAGTACTCAAAAGGTAACCAATTACTTTCCTGTCACAACTGAAAAGCTAGATGAAAAATAACTTTCTTTTCATACTTGGTCAAAGCATAAATTCTTCAGACTAAAAAGAGTGTAGGTGGCAGAGCATGATATATGAACAACCACAAGCCATAAACTAGAACCATAAGCATAAGAAGAATGAGCAAAACAAAGAGATCCACAAGACTGCAAAAATATACAAAGGAAAACTACCAACGGTGTCCATCCAGCATGGTCCTTAACATTTGGGTCGTTTCCATTCTGCAAGAGGTATTCAACAGAAGGTATATCACCCTGGTAGAATAACAAAAAAAAAAAAAAATTAAAGAATATTAAAATATATCATGAATGAAATGAGGCTACTGGGGCCTATTATAAAGACTCTGTCTTCTTTAAGTCAAAACTTTCTTTTCCTTTACACGCTGACTACTGCCCATGAGCCAGGAAATATGTCTCTAAAGTCCTGAGATGCCAAGTCGCTTGGTCTGTACTTGAATATTTCTAGCAGTCCATATTGGAAATGCAGTTCAAGATACAAAATGAAGCCAAAGCCTATCTTAAACTTCAAGTCATCATTTCATTTGCAAAAATACCATTATGAACATATATCAAAATATTTCTGAGCATTAAAATAAACAAAGCTGTTTACAGCCAACAAATTAGCCAATAAAACCAATGTTAAAACTGCCAAAAAGTACTTACTGTTTTATTGGCCATTACTCTATTTACCCTAAGTCACTAATTTAGTTTATATTCACTTTATTTGCACCAAAGGTATCTTCATGGCAGAAGCAGTTGCGGTTTAAAATGCCAGGAAAGGGATTGAGAGAAATAGTCAAACAACACCCAAAATCAGCATTTAATTTTATCCTCTGCTTTGAAACTGAAACCATTACCCATTATCAGCTAACTGAACGGTAGGAAATACAGCTTCCATTAAATCCATGTCCTTCTCACTAGCTGAATAGGTTTTCATCTTTCTAGAGGCTCATGTAGTAACTTTTCAACAGTGGCTCAGATACAGGGAGGGCAGAAGGAAAAGAACTGCAGTCACTTTATTGTAGTATAAGCCTGTTTTCAAAGGAGATGAACAAGATATTGAAAATAAGTAAGTTAAGATGACGTAAAGGACCTGAGACAGTATTCATTCTTCCTTCAAGTTAAGACACTTTCAATTATTAAATGACATGAAAATTAAGTCTCCTTCCGATTCTGAGCCTTCTGTGTCTTCTATGTCTTTATCTAAGAAAACCCTAATGTAGGTGGGTGAATTGAAGGAAGATGCAAAATTCCCTCTGTTGCTACCCTTTTACAAAGTGAGCCTTGGCAAAGGAAATAAGACTGGGATTGGGCTTGCATAATCTCTCTTCTCAAAATTCTGTGCATGCTACTAAAAGCATGTCCTCCACCACCTTCTAGTTTCTATTCTTTTTTCCAGAATCACAATTTCCAAACTAAAAAATACTGTACCCTCTGTATCACATGCATTCCCTGCCAATGTGGGTGGAAGGATCTGGCATATATCTACAATAATTGATTACATGCTAAAGTATTGGTCAGCCCTTAAAGCCAAAAAAAACAAAAAACAAAACAAACAAACAAAAAAAAACTCTAGCTATAAAACATATCACCTCCTTTTTAAAAAGCAACTTAAAGCGTTAGGGAAAGTGTGACAGGATTTTCCCTGTCCAATTACATTAAAATATTAGTGCAGCAGGAGGCCTGTGATTGCACAAGGAAAAGTGAAGGGGGAGCTAAGGGTTTCAGAGGCAGAGAGGAAGAAAAAGGGGATGAAGTTTGTAAAATTCTCCTAAAATTGTTATCAGTAATGGCAAGCAAAATAAAACCAGCTCTTTGAGGATTAAAGACAGCAGAAGTCACTCATGAGTTGTCAACAGGAACCAACCAAGTGGCAACTGCAGAGACATAAACAGACTGAGTCTGTTTCCTAGGCTCCCTGCTTGGCTTTCATGTCACTTCTGACTACCATCAAAGGTAGGGCTCTATTAACAGTCTACCCCTAAAACATACAGCTGATTAGCAAACTGCTAGCTCTTTAGACCCAAGCTCTTCTCCCTAATACTAAAAAGTTTGTCTTATTTTCATCTTTCTACTTCATGTGAATGTAATGTCATGCACATAAATAAAATTATGATAATTAGGAGGTGTCCACAGTAACTGGATGAGTTTGCACTGATATAAAGTTTCCAGGAAATAAATTAACTTCTGCTTCTTGTTGCTTTAAATTACTTTCTTCTCTAGGAGAATTATTTTTTTAGTAGGAGAACTCTCTCATTCCTTACAACTTAAAAGAATAATTGAGATTTCCTTAAAGCCCTGAGAAAAAAATCATCTGAAGAAAGTATTTATGAAGACTTATAACAAATTGTAAATGCTTTTGGTATTTTCAAGTAATACTTTAAAGGCCCCAAAATAAAGGAGTGCGTGCCCAAGTGGGTTTGTATATCTGCGACTTTGTAGTAAAAAGAAAGACTCTTCATATGGCCTCACGTATTGTGATTATTTGCATATTCCAGAACATACAGTAAGCTTCTAAAAGCATACAAACAAATTTCCTTTGCTCTATTAGAATACATGCTCCTAAAACACTAAAAAAAAAATCTTTATAAAAACAACAAGACATTACAATTAAGTACAATAAAATTTACTTAATCATCATAGCTAGGTTTTCCATTAACACTGGCTGACCAATTAGATGTTGTGAGTCTGAATAGGTATAGCCCCCATAGACTCACGTGTTTGAATGCTTGGCCCATAGGGAGTGCCAATACCAGCAGGCGTGACCTCGTTGGATGGAGTGTGTCACTGTGGGGTGGGCTGGGAGGTCTCCTTTGCTTAGGCTAGGCTCAGAGTGACACAGTTCTGCTGTTTGTGGATCAAGATATTGAACTCTCAGCTCCTTCTCCAGCACCACATCTGCCTGCACACTGCCCATGCTTCCCGCCATAATAATGCACTCAAGCTCTGAAACTGTAAGCTAGCCCCTATTAAATGTTTTCCTTTATAAGAGTTGTGGTCATAGCGTTTCTTCACAGCAATGAAACCCTAACTAAGACAGATGTCATTTTTAAAAGAGAAAACAAAATGACCTTTACGAATGGAGTTTTGCAATATGGTAAACAGTTCTCTGGCTTCTTAGAATTTACAGAAGAAAATAATTTCATAAATAAATACAATGCTACAAAAAAGTTACTAGTATCACAAGAGCAGAGGTGGGGAACCAACTGAAGGAGTTAGATGCTGACTCCATGTGATGTTCCAGAAATAAAATCTTGAACATATCACAGATCCCTGTTTGCTTATGTGTCTTTCTTTTACTTTCTCATGACGCTAGCATGAAGGAAACAAAATACCATGACTTCACATACAATTTAGCAGAACTGACTGAAGTATCCTCTGGAGCAGAGCCTCTCAGTGACTGTCTATCTACTCAGAATTATAATTCATTAGATTCTCAGCACTTTGCCTTCAAGATGACATAGTAGCATCTATTATGTCTGCATAACAACATGGAATGCCAGTCTCTTACATTTCTCAGAAAACCTACTTCCTGAAAGAAAAATCAATCACTTCTACGTTACTTACTTCTACAGCACTATAACCAAATACCTTATAGAAATAACTTATAGGAAGAAAGGTTTATTTTGCCCTTGGGGCTTTGGTCCATTGTGGCTCAGAGGTAGCATAGAGTAATTCATATCATGGCAACTAGGAGGCAGAGAGGAGTAGAAATAACAGAAAAAAGGCTAGTGTAAGTTATACCTGTAAGTATACACTGTCAATGAGCCACTTCCTCTAAAGACTGAATAATTATCCAATGGACTGACCATTCTTTAGGTCAGAAACCTTCTTATCTGTCTCACAGACACACAGAGGTACGCTTTGTTAATACCGAAGGTGTCTCTAAATCAGAAGGTTCTACCAGGGACTGGGATATTGCTGTGACAGACCTAACCATGTTGTTGTTTGGCGGAATATGGAAGACTTTGGAGTAGAAAATCAGTGACTGCTTTAACAATGATTAATAGACCATCTTAGCAGGAGCATGGATGTCCGTGCAGACAGTGATATGAAATGTGGGGGCCCAGCTTGAAAGGTTTCAGAAGAAAAGACTAGTGTTGGCTTGCCACATTGTTGTGATATACTGGCAAAGAATATGGCTGCTTTCTGATCTTGTCCTAAAAAAAAAAACTGCAAATGGGATAAAATGAAGAGTTTTGGATTAATGGCACAAGCGGAGATTTCCGGATAGCCTTGTACTGACTCCTTGTGTGGTTATTAGTGATCACTATTATACAGAGCTACAATAAAAAGGAGCAAGTGAAGCAAAGACAAGTATAAATCTCACAGTTTGAGGAGAAAACAGTGCCAGGAAATGTAACCTGGAGCCATCTCTGGTGCCCAACAAGGGTTAAAGTGTGAAAGGCTTGATATTCAATGGAATAAAGGGAGTGGTGATCTAAGGATGAGACACCATCCACATCAACCTTAACCCTGCAACCTGTGAAGGAATAAACCTGAGGGATTTCCTCAGCCTAGAAACTATCAAGACAAAGTTTATGTAAATGGAAGTCATTAAGAGGGTAAATTTCAGGTAGCACAACTTGACAGCATCAGCCATAAGGTTGTGGCTCAAGGAGTCAGGAGTTATGGAATCTTCCTCCTCCATTAAGAAGAGCCTTTGAAGCTAGGCATGTGGGAGACCCTGCATGCAATCCTAGGGAAGTCATTGCAAGAAGCCTGGATTGAATTGGTGACCCCAAGATGTAAAAGGTGTAGCAGTATCTGGCAAGGAGAGCTGCAGACTGGGTGTGGAGCCAGTCTAAGACAGGGAAGTGGAAGTGTGCTCAAGGGTGACAATCAAGATTAACCATCACAAGTACCATGGACCGTGGCAGCTGCAAATCCACCTATGTGCAACAAAACGGCAGCAGCCTGGGGAGGCCTTACTTCTGACCTGCATCAACCCACTGCTTCCCCTTTGTTGGTTTGGCTGCCTTAAAGGTCACCAATTCTGAATTCATTGTGCCAAGGAACGCCAGTCTCTGATCCTTGCTCCATTTTATGGTAGCTGTAATATTAAGGCCCATGCAAATTTTTTCTGAAGTAGGTGGACACACAGCTAAAATAAGACTACAGAATTATAGTGTTTGGCTTCCTCATATATCTAAATAATTCATTCTTGCTATATATGAAAAAGTTAAGGTGAGAATTAAATGAAAACTAATTCTAAAAAAGTAATAATGATGATAAACCAACTGCTATGTTTTCTTCCCAAATCCTATCTATCACGTTCAAACACAAGCTGAAAGCCCAGCTATTTGGTAGAGTGCCCAAGTAAGGCCCTATGTTTTTCCCAGAATTGTAAAAACAAACAAAAATCAAACAGGTGGGACAACATATTCGGCTCACAATAAAACTTTAAGAAAACATGATTGTTAATTAATGGTTTAAAAAAACAATATAAATCAGTGCATATTTAAATGTAGCAAATAAGAGTAAGTCAATTAATAACAATAACAATATCAGATCATTAGGTTCAAGAAAACAAAACAACTTTACTTTGGGCAAGACTTTTCAAGTAGACAGCCAACTGAGAAAAACTTACACAGAGAAAAGTCACCAGGACACCATCATGCCACAGTTTTTCTACCTGTTTTACTTTGGCTTCTTTCCATGCCTAGGACAACAGAATATAATCTACAGTTTGTGTGGGAGCCACCTGAATTCGCAAGTCATTTCAATTGGTTTACTTGTTGTCTATGGCTATTTCTGCTCTAGTGTAATATATGACACATACTATATAGTTTGTAAAGTCAAGAACATTTTCTTTAGCAACCTCCCTAAGAGTTTATTAAGCACTGGCCTAGATGCTAGGCTCTTGAGAGCCTCATTAATAAAAGTAAATTTTTCTTATAGTTGGAATAACATTCTCTACCAAAGTAAGGGAATGCTTGATCTGTGGTCTGAAAATTCCCAGAAGGAGAGACATACAATCTTACTAATAGAAAACTGAATGGAGCATAATAATTATTAACTAGGTAAGTCTAGGAAGCATTAACCACATTACAATAGCTTATGTGTGCATATATGTATTTTATACATATGACAAGAATGACCAAAACTATAAATTTTCTAAGTCAGGCTTAACAGAAATCAATTGAAGCATAACCAGAATTAACTCCAAATATTTGGAGTAGAGGATGCCTAGATGGGAGCATGGTTCCATTACCACAGCCTCTCTCTCACCTCCCATCTTCTACATTAAGGTTTTCACGTCACTGGACATGCATGAAGAGGGAATGGGATCCCACCCCTTCCTCATCCCCTCTTTCTTCTCATCAGTGGGGCGAGGGGGCACACATAGCCTTGTTCCATAACACGCATCTATGATGACAAGCTCAAAGCAACAGAACCTATTGAACACGAACTGAAATTTCCAATTCTGTGAGATAAACGAAGTTTGTACTCTTATCATCTCAGGTATTTGTTACAGTAAGAGCCAACAAATCTGGTCTCTTTCCAAGAGTTAGTTCAGAGTAGGCGGCCTACCTTAATAGAAGCAATATGAAGTAAAGTCTCTCCTCTGTGATTTCTTTTCCTAGTTGGAATACCAGAAGACAGCTTCACTGTGGAGGGGCTTGACATCATTTGTCTGTGAGTTGAATCATTCAGCAGAGGTGGGGGTGAGCCTGGTGAAAGGCTAAGGGGGTCATCTGATGTGTTACTCTTTCTCCTTAGTGTGACATCAACCTGAAGCTGGCCTGAAGGCAGTGAAGAGCAGTCAACCAACACTACGTTTTCCGAAAGCAATGTTGGCTCACCGATGTCTCTGCTGGTGCTCGGAATGTTGCTCCCACAACTCTTAGAAGTGGTCGGGTTGTGGCAGCCTTTACGATTTCCATTACTCCCTCCAGAACGAAGATCTTTTACACAGACCTTCTTCTCTGGAGTCTCTTCACTCTTGCTCACAGTGTCTGGAGACACTATATGCTCAGCCAATGGTAAAGAGACTTCAGTCAAACTTCCAGAACATTCAGATTCGACAACAGAACCACTTGCTAATAAGTCTATTTCTCCATTTACCCACGGTCTCTCCATAACTGGTATCTGGTTACAGGAGACAACCGTCTCTTCCTTCAGCTCCTCTTTGGAATCAAATCTAGTATCCTTTGTTTCTGGCCTTAAATTCCCCTCCTGGTTGATCTTAGCTACGGATTTCTTCGGATGCTTTTTTGCAGATGTTCTAGAAGCTGTCTTAGCACTCTTAGAAACAGCTACAGGGGGAGTTGTGGAAACAAACTCATACGCTGAGGCTTCCTGGGCTTTGTCATCCTTTGCCCTTTGAGGCTGCGTTTGTACTGACACTTTATTCACAACATATCTAACCTTCTTACTTCGAGGACTAAACCACATTTTTATTGAATTCTTCCTTTCTTTATCACCAAATAAACTTGCCCTAGATGTGTCGTCTTTTGAATCTGATAGAAAAAAGGAAAAGAAACATGCTATGAGGATTAATTTCTCCACCTTGAGCTACCGATGAACTCGACTTTCTGTTCTCTAAGGACTGTTACGTTTTATTCCTCTACTGCTCGACCACCAATTCCTAAATGCCTAGAATTGCTTCCTTTGTCTTCATTCACCTCCCATCTTACAAACACAGCCACCAGATAAAAAGCACCCTAAGGAAAAAGAGGAAATGGAAAATAAGTAAGTAGTTTCCAACCCTGCAGGAATGTAACACATGACCTTGCCTAACCATAACAGCACTTGGACTATACTGTAAAGAAGCCACTTCTTCCTGGTGACATGGGGCCACAGTGAGTGCACTGAAGACAGTAAACAAATAAGGCCAGCTACAAGTATAGCTATGTAACTGAATGAGGGCAGATTCCCAAAGCCATTGAAGTGGAGTTAAGAAACCCGTGGTCTATAGTGTTACTGAGATAGGATCTTGAAAATCGTAAGAATGAGATGTCCATTCACAAAGAGACTAGACATCTAAATTCAACAAGGCCTTTCCTCTACAGTGATATGTAGATTTTAAAACCAAGCCACTTGTGATACAATCTCGAGTCTAGAGAAAGGTCAAAATGAAATGTTACCAGGGATTGCTTCTTAAGAAGGCCTCAAGATTACAAAGACTTAAAGGTTAATCCTCAAGTCGTCTGTGAAAAGTTGTATTTGGTTTTAATTTATTATTTTAAATGCAGATGATGACATTTTCAATGAAAAGCAAGTCAAATCTTGATTTCTCCATGTTTATAATAAAAAGTAGAGCTGGGCAGCTAAAGAAAATTACACAGAAATAAAACAGACAATCAAAAAAAAAACTCAAATCTAAAAAAAAAAAAAAAAAAAAAAAAAAAAAAAAAAAACAAATTTCAACATCAGCAGCATGTTCCCTAACTTATAAAAGAGCAAATAAAGAGTGAACAACTATGTAATTTATATGCACGCCATCATTTTATTGACTATCGGGCACTAACACCTTTGCCTAGAAATTCTAATCACACCACTTGGTCTAACTAAGCAAGGATAACCACAAACAATAACTGTAAATTCTGGATTTTATGCAGCATATCTTAAGATGAAACTGAAAAGCAAAACAATTCAGTGGCTAGAACATAAATCATATTATTAACAGCTACAACTGTTTTATGGATGAATGGTTCTAAGCTTGATAAATTATCATATTCATTTCTTGAAGAAAAACATTGGTCCTGCCTCTGCATAGCAAATTTCTTAATGATGACATTAAAAAAAAATCTTATTCTCTGAATTTAAATATTTTAGAATATACTATGAAATTCAAGGAGCAGAGATACGTGTGATACTAAGGAGCTGCATAGTTCAGGGTTTTTTTCCCAAAATTTAATAATAAGCATAGAAAAGAGAAGCAATTAGAAAATGTGATCTCCCTATCATTAATCTACATCAAAGGATTATAATGATGTACATTGTGCTTTCCAAATTATTCTCTATTGTAAGTTACACAACAGAAGTTGAAAAACTGACTAGCTAGCCCCTTATTTAAAAAAAAAATAAGTAAATCACAGGGAGGCCCTCTGTATACCATCTGTGTGACATTAACACCTGAAGAATAATTATTCTGTAAGTTAAAATAACTTAAAATACATTTAGATCCATTTAAAATAACAACAGCTAATGGCTATCCAAGTATTCATCTTCATCTATTATAAGAAGTCATAACATATATGAAACACTAAGTAATCACTTCAGAAGGATCAGCATCTCTCCTAAAACTAGAAAAGAGAAATGCAAATGTGATCTGTGAAAGAATAATCAAGGTTCTTTATTTTAGTGTCACCAGCACCTACACGATCCACAAACGTGACCAGCACCTGCAAGGGCTGTTTAATATGATAGGTTCAAGGAAAAAATAGAAACTTTAAATTTACCTCTATTAGTAGAAAACAGATTGTTATAAAGAATAAGGTAAAATTACCCATAAATGGCCCTCAGAAAGATATGACAACCTCTTCTCTGTAAAGAACACTGAACCAAGGAAAATATGTGGAAATGTTTAGAAGCTCATCTTAGCACCTTTTCCTATAAATTGGCTTCATCTCCAATATACCATGCACCATGTCCACGAGCTGACAAGCTCTTCCTAATTACTCACCTTAATTATAGTAATTATAGAGTTTATAGTAAATGCAAGTAACAAGGTTCATTTGGAAGATAAAATATGAACTACAAATTTTTGTTTAAAGATAGAGAAACTGGTTCATCATTTTCCATGTGAGCATCATCATTTGGAGTTAGTCAGGCTGCAGGAAATCACTCGGTCCCACGCCCTTATCTTAATTAAGGTAAGATCCTGTTCTTACTACAAGGAAGAGCAACCCTCACTGGTTCCCAATTTCTAGTTCTTTCTACTGATAAAACATTTCACCATCCACTATTTAAATTTGGTTTTAGAAGGCCTCACTAAACTAAGACAGGCCCTCATGACATGTACTAAAGAAACTATAAAGAAACAAAGGGAGCTACTCCAGGGGGGAAAAAAACCTTAAAACTGAAAAGCCAAACACCCTTCAAAGCTGGCTTGTTTTGAGAAGACTTAGAAGAAAACCTGATGGTGATGTAACTTAAAATAGAAGAAAATAAAAACCAAAAAACCTGTACCAGGAAAACAGAGGTATCTGAGTAGATATATTCAATAAATTTCTCTAACAGTTCTGTGATCTCCTATCAAGGTAACAAAGGCCCACTGCCAGTTTTATTTTCTTCCTTTAGATTATGCATGTGTGCGTGCAAGTGAGTGTGTAAGTGCTCACAGCTGTGCATGCATGAAAGGTCAGACAGAGGAGACCCTCAGTTCTCAGTGAGCTGCAGTCACAGGTGTGTGCAGCACACTCGGCCTACAGTGCAGGTGCTGGAATCTGAACTCCAGTCCCACACTTCAAATGTTTACACAACTTAATTTAACAAATTTAATACCTAACAACCACCCACCCCCAAAAGAAATGCTTAAAATAGGAAAACAGTAAGAATATATTCTAAAAGGGCTCAGGTCCTACCCTGAATCTTGCTTGAAATTTAGTTTTTCTACTGTCTAAAAAATACAAAACTATACTATGATTCAAACGTCCTCCACTCACTACAGTAAATTTCTAGTCTTACTCCTTTTTGTACCCCCAAAGTACCTAACAGCCTAGTGAGCCATAACAGATGACAATTAGCTTACAAAGTTACTCTAGCCTCCTCCCATTCTATCACTATTAAAAATGTCAAATTATTTATGCATTAAACTGTGAACTTCCTTCTACTCCTTAAATCCATACGCTGAAACCATAACTAATACCTGGTACTCCAAATGTAATCTTAATTAAAGTCTAAATTAAGACTCATCCAAGATGAGGCTGCACTGGTGTGGGTGCCCTAATGTAACTTGAGGACATGCGGTGAACATGAATACAGGCCACAGATCTCCGAGAGGACACTCCTACAGCTCAAATGACAAGCCTGCAGAACTGAGACAGCTTCTTTTACTTGAGCTGTCCAGTTTGTCACATTGTTACAGCATCTGCAGTGCCTCAGCACACTATTCGACACTAACTGGAGAAGAGTCAAGTTAAGAAATTATGACTCTCAAAAGTAGACCCCACATATCAGACATACCTATAGAATCAAATGAAAGCAACTTTCAGAGATATACTGTTCATACTCTACAAATAATTACATGACTCATTGGTTCCTCTCCATTCCCAACTCTGACACTGCCTAACCCTAACCCTAACCCTAACCCTAACCCTAACCCTAACCCTAACATAAGGACCTTGACTAGGAACCACTATGTCAACTTAGTACGTATGTGGGGTGGACAGAGGCTGATTAGATCATATACACAAGCTTTTCAACCACTAAATACACATCACCAGACACTGTTCTTAAGAAAAGCATTCAGATGGACTAATGACATCTTTCTCCCCAATGCAGGCCTATTCTTTTCTCAGGATTTAATTTTATCACGTTTCTGTGCACATGACTACAGGTGCCCAGGGAAGCCAGGAGTTGGACCTTCTGGACACGGAGGTGCCTGACCTGAGCACTAGGAAACAGCACACAGGGCCTCTGCCAGACTAGTAAAAGCTCCTAACCCGCTGAGCCATCTCTAGCCCCTCAATGCTTCTTTTTTATAATCTTTTTACAATTGTATTATACTTTTTATTCCTTAAAGTTCTAATTATATCATTTACCCCTTTCTCTTTCCTCCCTCCAACCCCTTACCTACCCTCCCACCCTGCTTTCTTTCAAATTCATGGTCGCTTTTTGTTTGTTGTTACTCAACAGACGCAAACAGATATAAGTTATATACATATATACTTGTCTGTGTGAGTGTGTGTGTGTGTGTGTGTGTGTGTGTGTGTATGTATGTATGTATGTGTCTCATAGTGGCCTAAACAAGACCCCTAACAAATGACATCAATAGACATGTTAGCGCAAAAGAAGGAAAAGCTCGGGAGCCACAACCCTAAATAAAGACCTGCAGGACACTAAGGAATGCTGGGAGCTGGAGAAGCGTCTTCCAGGTGCTTACCCAATACCAAGTTGTCAGTTATGACATCAGTGCACTCTTTGAGACTTTTTAAATACTTTTTAAAGTAAGTCCTTTATAAAATATATACATGAACCACGGGAGCAGGTGAGAGAGCCATCTTGCATCCCAGGTCCCTCAGAGATCAGTCTGCACAGGAGAGCCTGCAAACTGCAGAAGCAATATCGCTTCTGGGACAGGTCCCGTTTCAGGCCTTCATCTTCAGCCAGGGAGCAGATCTGAGCTCCACACATCTGCACTCCTTCCCTTCAGAAGAGAGGCGGCATGCAGAGAGTACTCGAACCACTGAGACTCAGGAGAGAGTTGGACTCCCAGGAGTGCTGACAGAGGCTAACAGAATCACAGAAGGAACAAACTCCAGCCAGAGACAGCTAAAACAACTAATGCCAGACAGCGAAAGGCAAACGTAAGAATCTTACTAACAGAAACCAAGACCGCTCGCCATCATCAGAACCCAGCACTCCCACCTAAGTGAGTCCTGGATACCACAACAAAAGCAAGATTAAGATTTAAAATCTTATCTCATGAAGCTAGTAGAAGATTTTAAGAAGGAAATTAATAACTCACTTAAAGAAATACTGCAGAACACAACTAAAGAGATAGAAGGCCTTAAAGAGGGAGCAAAAAAATCCCTTAAAGAATTACAAGAAAACACCATTAAACAAGTAGAAGCCCTTAAGAAGAAACGCAAAAATCCCTTAAAGAATTACAGGAAAACGCAAGCAAACAGGTGATGAAATTGAACAAAACCATCCAAGATCTAAAAACGGAGGTAGAAACAATAAAGAAAACCCAAAGGGAGACAACTCTGGAGATAGAAACCATAGGAATGAAATCAGGAACCATAGATGTGGGCATCAGCAACAGAATACAAGAGATGGAAGAGAGAATCTCAGGTACAGAAGATTCCATAGGGAATGTGGCCACAACAATCAAAGAAAAATGCAAAATGCAAAAAGATCCTAACCCAAACATCCAAGAAATCCAGGACACACTGAGAAGACCAAACGTACAGATAATAAGAGTAGATGAGAATGAAGATTTTCAACTTAAAGGGCCAGCAAATATCTTCAACAAAATTATAGAAGAAAACTTCCCATACCTAAAGAAAGAGATGCCCATGAACATACAAAAGCCTACAGAACTCCAAATAGACTGGACCAGAAAAGAAATTCCTCCTGACACATAATAATAAGAACAATAAATTCACTAAATAAAAACAGAATATTAAAAGCAGTAAGAGAAAAAGGTCAAGTAACATATAAAGGCAGGCGTATTAGAATTACTCGACTTCTCACCAGGGACTCTGAAAGCCAGAAGATCCTGGACAGATGTTATACAAACACTAATAGAACACAAATGCCAGCCCGGGCTACTCTACCCAGCAAAACTCACAATCACCATAGATGGAGAAACCAAAGTATTCCATGACAAAACCAAATTCACACACTATCTTTCCACGAATCCAGCCCATCAAAGGATAATAAAGGGAAAACACAAACACAAGGATGGAAACTACATCCTAGAAAAACCAAGAAAGTAATCCTTCAACAAACCTAAAAGAAGACAGCCGCAAGAACAGAATCCCAACTTTAACAACAAAAATAACAGGAAGCAATTACTTTTCTTTAATTTCTCTTAATATCAATGGACTCAATTCTCCAATAAAAAGACATAGACT
>NC_034594.1:49710640-49748576 GCF_900095145.1 Mus pahari
GGTATAGGGAACTTTTGGGATAGCATTTGTAATGTAAATAAAGAAAATAATAATAATAAAAAAAAGAACTATAAAAAAAAAATGGAGACTAGCACAAAGATCAGATAACTCAATATAAAACAGGTTAACTATGACTTACATTCTTAAAAATACAACCAGTGTCAGAATTACTTAAAAGATTTGCTGTTTTTTTAATTTTGTTCAATCAACCTTACTAGTAGCTGACAGTTAAAATATTGCATCAGAATCCAAAGAACAAAAGACTTAAAACTTAAAAACACAAAGCTGACAATTTTATATTGCCATTATCAATCTCACATGGCATCCTGCCAGACAGGGTCTCCTATAAACATATGCTAAAATAATATGATTTGGTCAATGAAAGGCAACTCCAACATCCAATTAGGAAAATTCAAAACACTTTACTTTCTTTTCACAGCCAATTAGTTCTCAGCAGAAAGCACGATGCAAAGATATATAGTTAATATGCAGAGTCTAAGAACAATTTGTAAAACATTAGGCCCCCATTTAGATAGAAAAGAAAATGAGTGTTAGATTTTTGCTCTTTCAAAATGTACACCTAATTAATTCAGTCTAGAAAGTGATCCTTACAAGAGTATTGTATTCTATCTTCTAACAGTATAGTAAAGTGAATTAAGCACTGTTATAAATAAAATCACTACAGTATCTATAGTCTACAGAAATTATCCCAACTATAGAAAGTGTGAAGTCCTGAGCCTCTCTGGACTGACATCAACAAATGAACTCTATTTCTCTTGCTTCTTATATTGACTATACATAAGACTGCAGGCAAGAGCAGTTAACGCCTCTGGACCTTAGTACCTTATCTATAAAGTTTAGACTTAATTATCTCACTTCTCAGAATGACTTTTAAAAAACTATTAATCTTGAAATGTGAACTATATCATTCAGAATTCTTTCTTCATGTGCTCATTATTATTAATTTGTCCACTCTAACAAAGCAATGAAGGAATATCACTCACCTGAAACTTTATTGTCATGAAGCAAATTTTGGAGCTTACTATAAAGCTGGATCATGCTGTCCAATTGTCTGTTTATCTTGAGGTCTAGGATCCACGCTGGGGTGTAACACACTGGGCATCCTGAGCCAACACAATCACTTATACAACCACTTAAAAAAATTCAAAGAAAAGTCAGCAGAATGTGAACTCCAAACACTAAGGAGTAGGAACAGTAGGGAAACATAGGTGGTTTTACCTAGAATGGTAAAATAGTGTGCTCTGATAATATGATACGGATATATATGAAAAATCTCATCAATTTACTACAGAGACATTATTTAGCACAACAATCTGCCTAATTTTTCCCAACAAACAAATCTATGGCTCTGAAAGCATAAGGACATAGAGATGTGCACAAATATAGCCTCAGTATAAAGGACCAAAGACCAGAAACATCTAAATCTGTGAGCCAAATTAAATCCTTTTCCCTATTATATATGGTGTGAATCCCAAATGAGTGCTTTAGAGCCTGTGACAAGAACATACAATATTACAAGTGTCCCTGACAGACTCACTGTTACATTTGGCCCTCAACTAAGTAGTGCTATTTGGGGAGATGGAACTTTAGGAGGTGGACCCAGCTAGAGAAATCACTACAAATAGGCCTCTGAAGGTTACACCTAGTGCCAAATCCCCAGTCTCTGTTTCCTGCTCACCATGACAGAACATCTACCTCCACAGGTTTCTACCACCAGTGTCCTCTGTCACAAGGTCTTTGAAAGATGAAAACTTCCTGCCCTTGGCTTATTACACTGACCCCAAGAAGCAAAATTAGTGTTCAAGCATCCAATTAACCAAAGCTGACCACTGTAACTGAAGCTTGTGAAACTCTGAGCTCAAATAGTTTGTCAGGTATTCTGTCACAGTGCCAAAAGGGTGACTAACAAATGTCCATCAACTCTTCAAATCATATACTGTCACCACACTAATGGGCCACAAGACACTAGGTGAGAACAGATCCTCCCTCAGTCTTCAGAAGGAACAAACTCTGTCAACATGTATCAGAACCTGACCTTCTGGCCTTCTGATCTACAACAATAAGTGTCTACTGTTGTAAGTCACTCATGGTTGGAAATTTAAGAATTAGACTTCAATAAATTTTGAAAGATTATTAGCTCAGTCATTGAAACCAGATTTAAGAAGACACATGTGAATTATGCCAAAGGCATTATTTCCATTCCAAGAACTTAGCAGCGCTGCTTATGCTGCCCTCGGAGCTTTATTTCATATTTGTAGATGGAAACAGCAATCAAGGTCAACCCAAGACAACGTGCAGACATCCCAACTGCATCACAGTGTGCATCAAGCTCTAACGACTCACCTACAGAAGATGTGCTCACATCCTCCTAAGCACACGGGCTCCTTCAGAATATTAGCACTGATTGAAGAAAGGAAGAGATAAGCATAAGTCACTATTAGATATTTCATGCCCAATATTTTACAAACCCAAGACCCAACACTATCTGTTTCTCTCTTTATCAAACCAGAAAATATTAAGGAGACTTTTATTCCAAAGGCTTTGATTCTGCTGGTTATATACCCCATGGACATACTTGCTGAATTCAAATAGAAATTCTCAGCACATGTTTTAGCACCTTTTATGATTTATTTGTTGAGAGGTTAGAGAAAGGAACAAGTGCTCAAGCACTTCCAAACTTCTTCTTTCAACGGCTGAGGTCTACTTTCCCTGAGTGACTTGAAACTCATAAATCTGAAAATATGGACTGCCATCCAAATGAGAGAGAATTTCTCAGAGTGAAGAAGAGTGCCTAACAGTATAGAATGTTGGGGAAAGGGGTACAAACCAGAACTTTTCCAAAAAACTAGGACATCAGGATATCTTGACCATGATAATCCATGGGTTGCCATTTAAAACGAAGACCAAGCACACATCATTGTTTCTTGATATAAGGAGCCATCTACCTTTTACAGAAGTTTTGAGTAAATATACCATTCTTTCAAGACACAGATAATTGAAGGTCTTGTTCCTTAAGCAACTGCAGACACAAATCAAGCTGGCAGTCTGCAGACTAAAGGAGATTCAATAAGCGGAAGCAAAAGCTTCCTGGTGCAGTCTGTCAGAACGCCTGCTCCCTCTGGAAGTCCTGGGGAAGCATGGGCTCTTACTAATATACATGCATTAAGCCCTGATGCTCAGAGGGGGTATTGCGTCAGGAGCACAGCACACAGGTGAAGCCTTCAAAGGATGAATGAACACTTCCTGTACTTGGCTTATTATAACAACCCCAGGACCTGTAGGTGTTTACACCATTATTATCCAATTACCTCTGCACACAACCACATATCAGTAAAACATAGTTCTCCACATTTCTGGAAAGATCAAAAGTTTCACAGTGCACATTTTAATAGATAAAAACATTAAAGTAAAATTGAGCTTTCAGGAAGAGGCTAAGAAGACAGTACACAGCCCCGTTATTCTCAAACTATTAAAAATGCTGCTCACTGACATTACAAAATCCATTACTTTCAAAACCTCACAAAACCATTTTTTTTTTTACCATACTACATGGGATAAATTGATAAAATATAAGTTTGGTGACTCTGGCAATCTGATGATTATAAACAATATTTGTGCAGCTTGTATAATTTTTATTACATGAATCGGTCAAACCTAACCTCCTCTTTCATAACTAAGAACTAAATTCTAGTTGGTCCTTACAATATGAACCTCTTACAACTTTCTGTGTATCTCCTGTTGCAACATCCTGGCCAAACCCAACTCCATCTAGAGTGAATACTGACCATCTTTGTAGTTCCTAGGACTCACTATTCAGTCCAGACTACCAAGCTTAATGACTCAGAGCCATCTTTACTGCTGAGCTCCTAAGATACTCATGAATGCAAGTTCATAATGCTTTGCAGTCCCAGGGGCTCCCTGCCATGTTTGTCTAGGCTCTGGACTCCACAGTAAAGACAGAAGAAAGGTTGACATGGTGGTGCACACCTAATTTTCCTACTCTGAGAAAGCAGAAGCAGAAGGATGCTAAGTTGAAGGATAGCTTGCACCACATAATGAATTCTAGCCCACCTTGGCCTAAAAAAAAAATGAGACTCTAGCCAAAATAAGGGAAAGAAAGAAACAACTTTAAAAACTGTGTTTCTTCACCTCTGTAGCTCTACAATGATGAAATAAATGCTAAGCAGCGGCTACATGGTTACTCAAGGCTACCTGTGCTAAGCATCTCAAATGGTGTGAGCCTGTGATCCTCTAGACCACTACTTCCACAGCCTCACCCCTTCCTCCGACTCAGAAGCCCTCCCTCAGCTACTCATCATCCTGAGACGCCCTGCTATCAAGCTTCCATATCTTCCTGGATTTAAGTCTGTGGCAGTCATCATTTGAATCTCCTTCCTGTCACTCACATGTTAGCCTCTCCTTCAACCTGAAACAAACAAACAAACAAACAAAAAACAAACAAAAAACACCACTGCATTGACCTGCCACCCATTTTACGGTCTCCCCCAACTCAGCTAAATGAGCTCTACAAAGTCCCAGTGTTGAAAGTCTCCTGGGTACTTTGGTTCTTCCTCTTCTCTGACCTCTCTGTGCGTTCACACTGACCTCACACAGGCCTTCTTCCTGAGGCGTCCTTCTAGTGAGCCTTACCTTTCTTACAGAACATCTACCTGATTAGTTCACCACTGCCTTGGCTGCTTCACCCCCGACCCTCCATATCAGCATGTCTCCACCATGCAGTCAGCCCACACCCTACTGGCTTTCTCTGAATTCAATGTCCAAAATCTATTTCTAAACCTTTAATTTCCTTCCTAAGATATCTTATATAAGTTATGCTAAGATAATTCTGAATCTTTTTTATAGTTCCTCCCCTTCACCCTAGCAATGACATGCTATCATGTAATTAGCAGTGGCATAACATCTATGGGAAAGTGATGAGTAGACCTTTTCTAATTAGTGAACTAGACTGACTTTCTTGAGGTTGTTAACAAACGAGAAAAGATATGGGTTCTGCGTGGGTTCTGAGGAAAGGAACAATGAGGAGAATGTGATGGCTAGGTGGAAAGAGAGCACAGCCAACTTCAAGGGCAGGTACAAGGCAGACATTGTAGTGATAGAGTTCATCTGTGTCATAGACAGAATTCAGGGAACAGCCAGCCTCTAGTTGGATACCAAGAATAAAAGAACTTTATCTTACATCTAAGAGATACTAACCAAAATCTTAAATGAACCCAACTTTAACCAAATTATTTCAGCTGCAGCAATTTCTGTTGGGTTACTTGTAAAGAATGACTGTCAAAACACCAAACATCCTCTAGGTACACTTTTAAAAGCGTCCAGAGATTAAGAAACAACACTATAGACCCACACAAGATCAAGACAGCCAAAGCACGGACAAGCTAGATGAACTCCCAGCCTTGAGCCTTACTAAGAAGGAGCTACTGAGAGTTGTCTGGGGAGAGAAGGATTTGGGGGATGGCCACTGGTAGACTTCTAGTGCTCCAGTGGATGGCCCCCCACCCATTCACATAGGGCAATGGAACTTAGTATGTTCAAAGAAAAAAATTCAAAGACAATGTTAGGAGCAAGGTGGATTGGGAGAATATAGGAGGAACTGCAGGGGATAACTATGATCATATGTCATTGTATACATGTATGAAATCCTCAAAATTAAAGAAAAAATGTTTACAAAGTAAATCAGTTTTGCTGCCATAAAGACCCCTGGATGAAGCTATTTGAACATTTCAAAAAATAAAAAAGAAATACAATTAAAATGTCACATATATTGTTTAAAAAGAAATCAGCACATAGGACTTTTCAAATGTTATAAAAGATGAGACAAACTAGTGGAATGTGGACTTAATAATGGAAAATTACTTTGTACTTTTTGAGTGTACTGGTAAGCTTCTACAGTACAAGGTTAATAGAAAATAAGAAAATTCAGCTTTAAGAGTAAGAAGTAAGGAAATAGCATCTAAAATAAAAATAAATAAATAAATAAATAAATAAATTTTAAAAAACTAGAAATGGGGATATGCTATTGAGAAACCTGGAGGTAAAAAAGTGAACTGAACCCAAGCTACAGACCTCAGGAGTGGTGAGAGATGAAGAATATATTCACCCCAGCTTTCGCCTTTGTCAACTATGTTCATACACAAGCATTTAAAATCATGGTAAAAATACTCATTCCAGCACTGGTTGTTACTGCTGAAGACCACAAGCAACTTAACTCTTTACCAGGAAGGTAACAGCTAAGCCACATCATAGCTACTTCATGTACAGCATCCTCCCATATGAAGGCATACACAGAGAATCTCTTAAAAGATGCACAAGAAGCTGATGATCATGAGTTACCAGACAAGATTCAGATTTACCTGACATTCACCCCTTCCGGGGTGTTATTTTAAAGTACACATTATTAGACTGCAATGCCCTTCAGAATCTGGTAACAGTAAAGTCACGCAGTGTGACCCTTCTTGTTGCTCCTCAGCAGAGCTCTGCTATGGTTGGGCCAGTGTTTGTGACAAATCCTACTTAGCCTCTACCCAGCTCCAGCCCCACAGCTTTGACTGGCCTGTTCTCCAAGCCTAGACCACACTTTCTTCTACACAATAAATACGAAGGCCTAACACACTTGACACACTACCCAAACGCTATACAGGGAACATAACAATGGCACTAGTAAACAGATAAGCAGATTTTAGTTCCATCCCAGGACTTGATGCAATTACCGAGGCACATGAAGGACACTAAGCTGGCTAATTCCTTCCTAAGGGTCTTAGACTCAAGTGGGGTATTATATAAACTCTTTTTCTTTTTTTCTTTTTTTTGGTTTTTCGAGACAAGGTTTCTCTGTGTTGCCCTGGCTGTATTGGAACTCACTCTGTAGACCAGGCTTGCCTCAAACTCAGAAATCCGCCTGCCTCTGCCTCCCGAGTGCTGGGATTAAAGGCGTGTACCACCACGCCCGGCTATATAAACTATTAAGGCCTAGGTAAAATATTAAGACCTAATGGACGGTTAAGGCCTACATAAAATGGTAAGGCCTAGGTAACTGTTCCCTAGCTAGCCTGCCATGTGGTTCTGTTACTAATAAAATAAGAAAACTTTCTCATATGTTGTTTCTGCTGTTATTAGAAAACTTTCTCATGCCCAAGTTGATTACATAGTCTGTTATGTTCTGAACTGCTTTGTATAGTTAGTTACTCACAATAAGCTCAGAGCCAAACCAACCACCCAGCAGTACTTCTTGCACCTGTGTATAAGCTTTTATGGTGTAAACTGCCCCTGATATGGATCCCAACATAAGAGAGGCACCTGCACCAATAGAAGAAACTATTTGGAATAAGACTTCCATTTTGCGTGGTGGTCAATTAAAATTTGGTAAGACCTCCCAGGGAACTGACCTCCTACTTGGCAGAAAGAGACATGAACATGGGTAACTGACATCCTTGTTAGTAAGTTAAGACAAGTTCCACCCTATTAGATAAGCTGAAGAAACTCCCCCTGTCTGTCTGAGACTGGTGTTCATGTGGTTTGTGAGGCAGTTCCTGGACCCCAAGACATGCAAATTGACTTAAGGAAGATAGAAGACATTCTAATATTCCAAAGAGCAGTGATGACATCTAACTGGGGCTCTGGAATTTAATGCTAAAAACAAATACTTTTTATTTTATCTGCCAGATTCTCATTTTCTTCCACATGAGATATGAAAATTGTTTTGAGTTCCCTGACCCCTTTTATCCACCTAGCATGGATCGCAATAACCCTTAGAGGATGAAGCAAATGAAAGGGCGTGCAAATTTTCATTTATATTAGCATTTATCCTCTACCCTTACTTTATTTTCTATGATATTTAAATATACTAGAAAAATGCAGAAAAGACCCTTCCTTGATAAGATATTTAAAACTAATAACTCTATACCTTTAAAAAAAATCAGCATAAAAACTCTCTTAACTACACTTCTCTATGTAGGAGATTTACAAAGATCAATGCATTATAACTTAGAAACAAACAAACAGTGAAAACAAGCAATTCTAAAACAATCCTACTGTCTTAGTCAGGGTTTCTATTGCCACGACAAAACACCATGACCAAAACACAAGTTGAGAGGAAAGGGTTTATTCTGCTTACACTTACACATTGCTGTTCATCACCAAAGACGTTAGAACATGAAAACCGGGCAGGATCCTGGAGGCAGGGGCTGATGCAGAGGACATGGAGGAGTGCTACTTACTAGCTTGCTCTCCATGGCTTGCTCAGCCTGCTTTCTTACAGTACCATCAGCTTAAGGATGGCACCACCCACAATGAGCTTGGCCCTCCTCATCAATCACTAAGAAAATAAATGTCTTACAATCAGATATTTTTTTAAGGTAGGTGTGTGTGTGTGTGTGTGTGTGTGTGTGTGTGTGAGAGAGAGAGAGAGAGAGAGAGACAGACAGACAGACAGACAGACAGACAGACAGACAGAAGAGGACATCAGATCCCATTATAGATGGTGGTGAGTCACTATGTGGTTGCTGGGAATTCAACTCAGGACATCAGGAAGAGCAAGCAGACAGTGCTCTTAACCTCTGAGCCATCTCTCCAGCCCCACAGCCAGATCATATACAGGCATTTTCAATTGAGGTTCTCTCTCCTTTCAGATAATTCTAATTTGTCATGTTGAAACAAAACTAGCCCGAACACCTACTGATAACATTTTCTTTACAAAGGAAAACTGAATTCAATTGAGATTATACTAATGAAGCAGAAGTATTTAACTGAATGGCTCTCCTAAACTCCCAAGAGGTACGAACTGCTAGTTAATATTAGATGGAACAAGGACTCCAGTGCTCTTACATTGTAAGGTATCCTCAAGGTATTTTTAAGTTACAGATCAGTGTATTTAACATGAAATTGTATAAACTTCCCAAACTAATTAAACAACTTGCTACATTTCCCTTTAAGAGAATGAGAGAAAGGGTAAATGAGTAATACCTTATTTTGTTGGTTTGGTGTGTGTGTGTGTGTGTGTGTGTGTGTGTGTGTGTGTGTGTGTGTGTGAGATTGTCTGTGTGTATGACGTTCAGGTTAATCTCAACTCATAATGCTCCTGTTTCTACCCCGTTCGTTCGGAGATCACAGATATGAACCACCAAGCCCAACTAAGCATTCTATTCTTTGTGACTATTTTTTCCCTTTTATTCAAAAGAGATTTTATTTCTCACATAATATGTCCTGATTATGGTTTCCCTCCCTCTACTCCTCCCAGTTCCTCCCACCTCCCTTGTCATCCAGATCCACCCCTTTTCTGTCTCTCATTAGAGACAAACAGGCTTTTAAGGATGATAATAAAGTACACTAAAACAAAACTAATGTATCAGGATAGGACAAAACAAACAGAAGGAACAGAGCCCAAGAATAGGCACAAGGAAAAATTACAGATGAAGAGACCACTTGTTTGCACCCAGGAATCCCATAATAAAAAACACTAAACTGGAAGCCATAGTATACACACAATGGACCTGGTACAGACCAGTGCAGGCCCTGTGAATGCTCTCTATCTAGTCTCTGAGTTGATGAGCTTTGCTTGTTTTAATTTAAAAGGCCTTGTTTCTTGGTGTCCTCCATTCCCTCTGGCTCTTACACTCCACCATAGGGTTCTCTGAGTCCTACGGGGAGAGATTTGATGGAGACATCCTATATAGAACTGGGTGATCTAGCTGTGTGGGTCTCTGTATTTGTTTCCATCTGCTGCAGAAGGAAACTGCTCTGATAATGGCTGAGCAAGGCACTGACCTGCTTCCCTGACCAAAGTCTCTCTGTGACTATTTTATATGTCAGATTTAGGTAAATCACAAGGGAATGCTTCAAATTTGCATTTAATTGCTTAGTGTCAGCAAATGTCAAATGAGACAATTTATTCCAAAAGTAAACGCACAACAGAATTCTAGTAATGACTAATTACAGTAGATGGTAGATCTTATCCTAGGAGAATCTGCCATAGAAGCTCCATAGACTATCATGTAGATGTGACCAGTGTTGAGTCTGTCTTCTATTTCCTTTTCTCCAAAGTAAAACATCTAAGCAACTGCTGCTCTGGTGTCTTATAAAAGCTTCATCCCTTTCACCTGCCATTCTGGATTTCAAGGCTCATACCTAAGCGTTCCTTTCTTCCCTTCTCATTCCTAGAAACAGACTTTAGTCACATGCAAGTAACTCTCAGATATCCATTGTCATTCTCTAGTGTCTCCTCTGAGCCCAGACCTGCTTACCAGTAACACCTTCACTTGTGGTATAAAGAACAGAATTAAAGGCATCCAGCTGTGCTCAGTATCACACAGGGGCAAACCCAGCACCGGAGAGGCTAAGCGGAGAGAATCTGGGAGTTTGAAATCAACCTGAGCAACAGAATGAGACCCTGTCTTAAGATTAAATAAAATAAAAGATGTCCCCTGTGTTTGACAAATTTCTGTAGAAGTAACAAGCCCTATATAATAACACCAGCTGGGCCTTCACCCATAATAGGACTGCATGTACAGTAGTTTTAACTCTGACTCTCAGAAGTCAGACTGACCTACATGTCCATCTGCCTTGAGGCCTTAACCACCGTTCAGTATTAGTAATTAACACTGGAAACCAATGCAGGCTTCTCTTTGTGCTCTTGGTGACTTTAAGTAGGTCATCTTAGCATCATCACTTTGAAGCTGGGACATACTTGACCTAATTTTTTTTCATTCATTATTTTAACACTTGGAAACATTATATTTGGCACTGTGGCTAAAAATGTGAGCCTGTCTTTATGAGAACTATAACATAATTGAAGGAGGTAGACATCAAGCAAATAAGTAAAGTAGCACACAAATAAATTCCATGAATAAAGAAATTCTAGACTGGAGGATATGGACACTAACAATCTGTGCCCCCCCCTTTACATATATGTTATTTCTATTAAAAGCTGTAAACAATGTTAATAATTATGAAGTCTGAATATTGGAGAGAGCTTTAAAAGCCGATTCATTTATATTCATTATTTAATAGCTAAAGACATAGATTTCAGAAAAGCCATATGAATAGCCCTCCTCAGGAAGTTAACTGTGCTAGTTCTTTCATTTATTTTATTTATTTTTAACTGTCAATTAGAAACAACCTAGAGTTACTTGGGTCAAGAGAACTTCAACTGAAAAACTGCCTTATCAGATTGGCTGTGTTGACTGACAACTGATGTGGAGAGCCCAGGCCACGATGGGCAGCACCCTCTCTAGGCAGTTGGGCCTAGGCTAGATAAGCAAGGCTGCTGAGCTCTAGTTAGAGAGCAGGCAGTATTCCAGTTTGTTTCCTACTTCCAGCTTCCTGTCTTGAGTTCCTGCCCTGGTCTCCCTCAGTGACCCTCTCCTAAAAGTATAAAGTCCAAATCCTTTCATCCCAAATTGCTTTTGGTTATGGTGTTAATCACAGCAACAGGGAAGCAAACTAGAACAATAATTATGTAAACTTATAAACTAATAAACTTGGTTTTTAGGCTACTTGTCCCTCAAGATATAACTGGTTTTAAGTCTTGGACCATCTAACCCATTCCCTATTTATTCTAACATTCCTAGCTTAGTCATTTGCTAATATCACCAACACCACCACTGTGAGCAATTAATAAAAATGTACCCACATCTCAAAGGTCTACCTGCAAAGCACAAGGACTTTGCTCCACCATACAGACCTAAGCAACATTACTTCCTCCACATCTCCTGGGCCTTCTTCATAACTTACCCTGAACTGCGTATGCTTTGAGCTCCTTAAAATTGAGCACATATCCCCTACAAGGAGAAAATGCATTGCCGCATGTATGCCTCAGTGACTTCTTGTTCTAATGAATAACCAACCAGTGCCACAGCAAAGCAGAGGGAGCAATCATCCTACTTAAGGATCGCTGGCCTGTAAGAATCACTCTCAAGAGTCAAGACTCCTAAAGACAGGCAAAAGCTAAATGCCTGGAGTCAGGAAATCTGTGCTTTATTTTAAGAACATCCATCCATAACATGGGTACAAAGGGCAATTTTATTAACACTTAGAAAACAAGGAAGTGAACAAAGAGTAATAAACCTGACCCAGGATCTGAAGCTGGCTGGAATGCAGTGGCAGGCATCCATCCATCTTTTATTTGTATGTATACTTGTACGAAAGTTGGATACATGTGCAGTATATGCATATATAGGCACATACAGAGGCCAGAGACTAATTAGAATATGACCCTCAATCATTTCTCCTAAGTTTCTGAGATAGTCTTTTACTTAACCTGGAGATAACCATTTCAGCCTGACTGCTGACCAGCAAGCCCCTGAGATCTACCTGAATATAACCCCCATTCTGGGCTTACAGAAGAGCACAGCAGCCTCACTTTTACATAGACTCTGGGGATCTGAATTCAGATCTTCATGCTATGTGTTCAAGCATTTGCACAGCAAACACTTTAACCACCAAACAACCTCCCTAGGGTCTAGAATCCATGTATAATGCCGTGGTCCCAGCACTCTCAAGGCTGAGGCAGGAGGATCCCAAACTTAGAGCACACACACATTATGCATTTACACATGTGTGTACATACATATACACACATATATACATATATAAACATAATGCACACGTGCTTTAAGTTTATATATGTATATACACATATATAAAATCAATTTATCTTTTAAATAACAATGATATTTTGAAAAAACCAACTATCTTCAAAGTTATGATTATTTTTTAATCTTCTCTAAAGTGATATAAAAAGCACAAAATAAAATCAGCATAAAAAGTCCAACCCTCCTCACTCCAAAAATATGCCAAGAAGTACCTAATTAATTTTAATTCACAAAACAGCATCATAGGACACCTGGATGCACTAACAGGGCAGCTCCTATCTGCATTTCCTGCTTCCTTTAGGAACACATTAGTTCTCTGCTTTCTGCCAGCCTCTCAAATAATAAGGTCTTCCAGCTTCCTTTCCCCCAGTCCTTAAATAGCTTCTATTTGGTTGTGAGGCTTGGCCCTACGGTCAGTGTCACATCTGGCCTCTTCAACGCGTTCACCAGCTTCACCTTGAAGCCAGAGTCATGTTATAAGGTCAGGAAGGATGCCCTGTAACATAGCCAATCCCCTGCAAGAGCAAGCCATACTTGCTACAAAACAGATCCAATGTGCTACACAAGACAGGTGACAGCTGGGAACACCAGAGAGATGACAGCTGCAAGCTGAATGTGAGGGTAATCGGGGTAATCAGCAGCCTACTGGGGAGAACTCTGAAGCTCGGTGAAAGGACACACACGATTTCAAATAACATGACACTCTAGGTGATGATGAGTTGAAGCAAGCAGCAGACCGTCCAGGGTTGCTCTCCTCTAGCAAAGCCAGGAAGAAATGCATTTCCCATATGACCTAAACCATTTCCTGTGCAATGTAAACCAGTATAACCAAAGGGTCTTTAAACTTAAGTTTGCTTTCTTAAAACTGAGTCTGAGGCTGGACATGGTGCCATACATCTGTAATTCTAGTGCTAAGGACACTACAGCAGAAGGTCACTTAATTTAAAGATAAGATGGGCACATAATATGTTCCAGGCTAACCCAGGCTATAGAGCAATCTGTTGTATCAACAGAAAAATAAAAGAAAGAAGGAAAAGTTTGGAAAGTTGTTGCCTCTGGTACAAATCAAGCCAAAACAGCCTGCTTTCCCACAGCCCTTTAAACAAAGAACATTTTTATACTTTTGGTTTGCTTTGGTTTGCTTTGGTTTTCAAGACTGGGTCTCACAAGGTAATCCTGCAAGCCAGGAACTCAATGTAGACCGGGCTGACTAAAAACTCAGAGGCAACCGATTGTAACTGCCTCCAGAAAGCTGAGTGTAAGGCCATGAGCCACCCACTCCCAGCCTTTTAACCCTTTTAAAGAAAATAGAGATGATTTGTGACTGAAAAGCCTACGTAATATTTATTGACACCTCACAGGGAAAAATTAATTCAAGGTCCTATATGAAATTATATCCTCTAGTAGTTAAACTCATTTAGCAGAGTTTCATAAACTGAAAAAAAGAAAAACAAGACCACAGGAATCTCATATTCTCTGGACAACTGGATGTGACATAGTATATCCTGAGCCTAATTACTATTATCTTCAGGCCCTTGACTCTCATGGTAAGCTCACTTAGTTTAAAAGAGCTGGCAGTTGGTAAAAAGGGTAACTGGTTAATGTTAGGACAATCTACAGATTATTCATATTACTTTACCTAGTCTCTTCCAAATGATCCAGCAGGCAGACTAAATCATTTTGTCATCACACCTTTTGGTGACCATTTTGGATAGTCACCACAAGAAACAATTGAGGCAGGGTGACAGAAACATGGGAAATAAGCTTTGCTCACTAATGAGCTCTCCATACTTGGAACACTGTTTGGTATGTATTCATTACATGTTTATTATCAAATTTTAGTATTAGCAAATTAATACGTGAATGAGCAAATCATTATTACTGAGGTACAGAGAAGACCAAAGAAGTGGCTGGAACCTGAATTCATGTGGTCTGACATATTCTAAGTGGAAGACTGTTTCCATCTGAGTCTAACTTTGTTTGGTTCAACTATTTACAGCAGTGGTTGGGTCTCAACCTTCCCTGATGCTACCACCCCTTCAATATAGTTCCTCATGTTGTGGTGACCCTAAACATAAAATTCTTGTCTTTGCTACTTCATAACTGTAATTTTGCTACAAAGCAGGGTCTCAGTTCCTAAGACCACTGGAAATGTGTGTCCCAGTGGTCGCGACCCACAGTTTTTTCAAGTGTGAGTCATCACTGGCTTCTACTACTGTAACTAGAATAGTTGAGTTTCCTATCTGTCTATGCCCAGGATGATCCGTATGCTTTAGAAAAACACAAGCAGAACTCAGAACGTGCTCATGCTAACAAAACTGCCACTCTCCTAAGAAATACAATGCCATTCTTTCAAATATTAAGAGTTCGTAAAGAATAATTTAATGTAAGTGCAAAGTTTATTGTTAGTTAACTTTTTTTAAAAGAAAAAGTGGCAGCTAACACTGTATTTGTAGTAACTGAGTGCTTAAAGACTTAAGGCTCAACATTCGCTACTGCCAAAGAGAAAAAAGGGAAAAGAAGTACACTCCAATAGGTAGTATTCAATAAACAGCCTCAGGTAAGAAAGCACCACTCAGGAGTGCATTTCGGACTGAATAAAATCCCTGAGAGGGCGTGTTGGAGGATCAGTGTGGTACAGGGCCATAATCTTTCCATCAAACTAAGGAAAAATTGCGATGCTCAACAAACTGCCATCGCCAAACTACCCGTAACCTGTCCGTAGCCTCCCATTCCCCACGCCTAGCCTGCTACTAGAGAAAAGAACAAAAGGTCATCCTCACAGGGGCTGTGGTGGCCTGCAACTACGGGAGCACCTTCCCAGAGGATCAAACTCAAGGACCCCTGCAGCCCTAGCCCGGCCCAGCTCCCAGCGTCACCTTCCGGGAGGAACCAGCGTTGGAGCCACGCCCCGAAGGCAGTTCTCCCGCGAAAATTCGAAAAGTGCCGTTAAAATCCTCTTTGCTGCAGATGGCTGGGAAGCCACTCAGAAAACACGGGAATGGGACACGGAGGGGCAGACGACACTAGGTCGCTAGGCCGGTCCTTACCAGCGGGAGCAGCGCAGCAGCTTCTCCAGGCGGGCAAGCGCCGCGCGGCTGTGGGCCCAAAGCCCGTCCGTAGCCGGCTCCATGGCGGGCACGGGAGGAGGCTGGTTCCCAGAGCAGACCCTCGGCGGCCGGCGCGGCATTCCCACGGAGGAGGGGAGGTCAGGTTTGCTCTAGCGCCGCACCCCGATGGTCACCGCGGAATCCCGCTGCGTGCGGAGTTTCAGAATCCGTGGGACGCCTCGGGCTGGACGGCCGAAACGCCGTAAAACTCCCGGGGATGGAAGGACGCGGCCTGAGGCCACGCCCCTTGGAGGCGGGGCCTTACTAACGCGGTCCAAGTTCCGGAAATGGAGAGGCGAGGCTTGAGAGGCCACGCCCTCGGGAGGTGTCGGGCGGACCGCGGAAGCCAAAGTGCCTAGGCGCGGGGTTTAGGAGGAGTGGGGAGAAGTCACTGCCCTTGGAGGCGGAGCAGAGTGCGCTCAAACTTCCTGAGCGGGAAACAGAGCGGCAGGACCTCAGGCCACGCCTTCAAAGAGGCGGAGCTCCCCTTGGGTTTCAGTCCCACCCCCTCTCAGCTCGCAGAAATTGTTCACTTACCTGGAAGTGGGGTTCTAACCCTCCCTTAGCCTCAGGAACTCGTCGCTGAAGCCATTAGCCAAGAGTGGCTTTCTCGCTACTGTTGAACTTGGACAAGCTTTTCCCATGACAATAAAAGTACTACCGTTTATATAAGAAAGTTTTCTTTTTTCTCCTTGCTGTAGGATATAAGGACCCGCTAAATACTAAGTTTCAATTTAACTTTTTAACTGGTCAGTAAATATCCGACCAAGGGCGGCATCTCTTAGAAGTTCTGGTGTGCTTTTGAAATATGATAAATTGCATAAAACGTTTTTGTTTGCTAGAGGGTCTACCTTCCACAGGGATTTTTTTTTTTTTTTTTGAAGCGGCGTCTGTTTGCCAAGCTAGCTTAAACTGTGAAGCTAAGGGTGACCTTGAACTTCTCAATTTGTGATCCTCTGCTTCACACGTGGTAGGGGATTACAGATATGCACCACCATGCCCAATTTACATGGGGCTGAACTGAGCCTAGAGCCTCCTTTATGCTATGAGTATTCTACCAGCCATATCACTAGCCCTTCTGAGGATCTGAATCCGCACTGAATTAACACTGGGCAAGCCCAGCCCTCGCCACAACTTCCGACCTATGAACACATTCTTACATTATCTCCCTTTATTTCTCTGTCTCTGCTTAACTGCCCCAGCTGCCTCTGTTTACCTCAAAGTTGTTAGAGCCGTCTTACTGGAATCCACACATTTGCCTAGATTGCCTCCCATCCTTAGGCCTCAGTAAAGATATCCAAAACATTACCAAACACAAAATTAGTCTTGGCACTTACCCTGATTAAACTCTAAAGGTCTGGAGTCCACACTCCTTTAATCCCAGCACTAGAGGCATGGAATTGAGGGGAGGGGGAGAGCAGGTGGATCTCTGAGTTCAAAGCCAACCTAGTCAATAGAATTCCAAGACAGCCAAGACAAACCCTATCGCAAATAAATAAATAAATAAATAAATAAGAACTCTAAAGGTATTTCCTTGAGGAGATATGAGGCCTATGCCAACCTGGGAGAGCATGCCATTATTCTCCCTTGGGGCCTTTCTTTATCAAAAGCCTAGGTCTGGCTGCCTCTGGGCTTTTACACAAAGACTGACTTTGGAACCTGGAATTTTCCTCTTAGGCAGTACTCCTTCAGATCTCAGCTCAAACATCAATCCTTGAAAGGTTTTCCTGAGCCTGAATGTAGATTCTCTCGGGTACTTTTAACCTCACAGTTCATAGCATGCACATTTATATGAGCGTTTATAGAGCCAGGATGGACATGTAGTATAAAGCTCTAAGTAGAGCTGTGAGTTTGAGTTCTTAGACTCTATATATCGCAAGTGCTTCACTTAATTATCTGATTCAAGCCTGGAATGAATATTACAGCTTGAGGCTAAATTCAACATGGGTCTGAATCAATGTGTCTGCCCCAAGTTCATGAATGAGTTCTAGCCCCTAATGAGACTGCATTTGGAGGCAGGGCCTTATGAAAGCACTTAGATTTACTTGAGATTTTGAGGATGGAACTGATAAACCAGCCTGCCTCCATCTTAGGCTTGAAAGCCATCATCTTAGAGTAAAAATAAACCAAGTTCATTCCTGATTATGATTAATCTCCCGTTTCTCAAGGATTGGGCTATGCCCATCCTGTAACCTTACTTACAAATGGTTCTGTAGTGGCTGTTCCAGGAATCAGGAATCACGTTTTTCTTCCAAAGTTAAAACCGTCTTGCAACCCTACCTCTGTTTCACAAGGTTGTTATGACTGTTACGATTGTTTTGTTTTTATGTCTACTCTATGACCCCCTTGCAATCAAGTCTTTGTTTCAGGAGGTCATTATGACTGTCGTGGTAGTCCTATTTTCTGCTCCTGTAACTCCACCTACTTTTCCTCCCAAATCTCCCATTTGAAAACCCCCTACCCCTGAGCTATAAAACCCTTGTCTCTCTAACATCTAAGCTGACCTCTCAAGCCCTACCTTAGGGGGAGGGAACCCGCGGACGCAAGTACAAATGCTTGCTTAATTCTTTACTTGCTTTAACTAGTCTGGCCACAGGGATTTGGGCTCGCCACAGGGATTTGGGCTCGAGGTCTTTCTCCTCTCACCTCTAGGAATCACAGAAGCCACCATAACCTTCAGCCGAGGAAGAATTAGCTCACTTTCTATCTTGTAAGAGCGCAAAAAGCCAGCAGCCCCTCACAGAGAGAACCGCGGCGTGCTGATGCTGATCCTGGACTGCTGTCTTACATTCATGATGGTTTTTTGTCACCAAAACTATCATTTTGTAACAGCAGTCCAGCCGAACAAGATCCTTTATGAAAAGAAGCATTTACGGTGTGGCGCATCTGGACCCTGGTGTTTTAATTAATCTTTACTTCCAGTGCTCTTTTTGTCTCAACTCAAGTAGTTCTGCTACATCACAAAGGCCCAGCAAGTTTCAATGACTTCACCGGAATCGAGTAGGAAAAGTAAGATGAAGAAAACAAAAATCTAATCCAATCCTCCTCTGCCCCCAAGTGCATGCTGGGTAGGTACTCTACCACTGAGCCACACATCAGCTTCTCCCATTTGGTCTCATAAAGCGTGCTAATGAGACCTTAACGCAAGCACACTAAACACATAGTTTTCTAAAACTCAGAGGCACTCGTGGAGTTAGTCCTTGGTTACAAACTCTGTCAAGTTACTTGCTCTTTGCTAAGCCTCAGGATAATAAACGTCTAAGTCACTGGCACTCCAGCATTTATGAAATATACAGATACTTTCAGGACTCAGTCCCATTACAATCTCATACAAACATGTGACCTACATCAAATTTTAATTTTTGAGATAGCATTTGCTATGTAGCCCAGGCTGATTGGAACCTTTTACCCTGCTCCCTCAGGCTCGTGGGTGCTACAGTCATGGAATTGGGTCGAATCTCCAGCTCTCTAAACATTAACTTTATCTGGAAAATAGAGATAATAAGTCATATAGATTTTTTTCATATTTTCACAAGAGCCTGAGTATGAATTGCCTGTATTGATAAGCATCCAAGAAATAGTAGCACCGAATCCAGTCACATAATTTCTATAGAACAGGGAACACATTTATCAAATGCTTTTTTTAATTATGGCACTACTTAACTGTGATCAGAGTAAATGGAAATTTCACATTTTATAAACTACTTTGGGGACCAGATGATTGCAATTGGCCCATTTCTTCTATACTGTAGAAACCATTGTGATGCAGGTGTAATGGGGTCTCTCTTGGTCTCCTGTTTTCATGGCTCTGATACCTCTCCCAGACCTCACATTACTCTCAGGGACCATTTAAGGGCAGTGATAGTAGACTTAAAGATTGCCCTCCTGTCTACAACTCCCCACCCCTCCCTTCCAGCTCCCTTTGCTTCACTCAAAGCATTAGCGCATTACTATTACTGGAAACCAGCTCCTCACCTCACCCATAAGTGAGCTAACTCTTCCAGATGTATGTGAGTGTGAGTGTGTGGTGTGTGTGTGTGTGTGTGTGTGTGTGTGTGTGTGTGTGTGTGTGTGTAAAACATAGACATCCTTTTTTAGGATGAGGTGACCAATAATTGCAAAAATACTAATTTTGGGGTAATGGTAGAGCATTTCATAAAATCTGTTCCATCCACAACAATAATGGCGGTAGCAAATGAATACTGAAATTCTTCTCTCAGATGGGGAAAATCTGTTCAGAAGTCCAGTCCATCAATAAGGTGTTACTAAAGCTTTAGTTACAGCGTTCTTCAGCTTAAAGGGGCTAAGTGTTTTCCTACTTGCTTTCCAAGTTTCTTCCTAAGAACCAACTGTTTATACAGGAACTTAGGCTTGTTGCTCTATTTCTCTCTGCATGTATTCCCCAACTAAGTAGTACTCCAAAGTTGCTGAGACTCTCAAAACTATCCCTGCTCCCCTAAATTAGCACTCTGTTCCTAGGAGGACTCTGAGGCATACAAACTGCTTGCTTTAACCTATTTACCTCTCCTGTGCCCTGCCACTCCGTGCCTTCCCCACAGCCCTTCAGTTCTCCCCTGCAGTGCTGCTCTGCACAGAGGCATCTCAGCCTGGATTTCTCTCCTGATCCTCAGGTTCAATGTCACACAAAGGTTTGTTGAAAGTTGTCACAGCACTCTTACTTTTCTTTGCCTGTGTTGTGAAGGCTTTCTCAGAGCTATGCAGATAAGCATATATAACAAGAGAAATGGAATCCCCAGACTTTTCACCTATGAGAATGAGAAGCTATTTTATAAACACCTGCCCTCACACTAATTCTTCTCTGCCTTTTCATTATGGAATCACGGAATAGGTTGGACCGCTTTGATATTTTGAGAGTACATTCTCTTTGTCCAATATAAATTTTATTTGGAAAGACTTTTATGTCTTACTCCCAGTGCTGAGAGGCAGAGGCAGGCAGATCTCTGAGTTTGAGGCCAGCCTGGTCTACAGAGTGAGTTCCAGGACAACCAGGGCTACACAGACAAACCTTTTTTTTTTTTTTCGTCAAAAGAAAGAAAGAAAGAAAGAAAGAAAGAAAGAAAGAAAGAAAGAAAGAAAGAAAGAAAGAAATCCAGAGAGCTTTTTTAAAAATGCAGTTTGAAAGCAATTGATTAGGAGCGCAATCAAGTATGTTAATTAATGAAATGAAATGAACTAACCACAGAATTTCGGATCATGGTGTCCGCTGTTTGCATCTGATTGAGCTGTGTGCAACTGACTGAGCTGTGTGTAGCTGAATGAGCTAGGCTTCCTGCATAAAAAATGCTATTAAAATAAGCTAAAGTAATATGCTTTCTGCCGGCTTGTCTCCCTCTGAAATCCAACGTGGCGTGATGATGAAGAACACAGAGCTTGGAGCCTGCCGAGCTGGGTTAGAAGCCCAGCCCTGTCATTTCCTAGGAACATCTCCTTGGTCCCATCATTTTGCCTTTTTAGGATGTCTTTTCATGTTTTGTAAAATTCAGATTAATTTATATCAGTCTCAGAGCCAGCTCTGTAGTTGAGTGCAGAAGTACAAATTTCACAAATATGAAGTCCCACTTCATACGGTGAGAGGCGGGGAAGACTTAAAGACAGAGGAAAGAAGGACCTGGAAGAGAGAAGGTGGAGAACAAATGGAAAAGAAGACAAGGGAGTACTGACTTCATACACATACGGTTGTTGAAAGGAATCACAGACTGGGAAACCGTCGGTAGCCGTGAGTATAGAACAGTGGAGCCCCCTTCACCGTGGACGGTACAGACACAGACAATTCAAAGTTAACTCAAACTCTGTACTCAGTATATTTCCCTCACATTTAGAACTGGTTATATTATCATCGAATTAAACTATGCCAGGTATATATACTTATAACTTCTTTTATGAACGAATAAGGATTCTATGCAAGATCCAACTCATTCTATTAGAGAGACTCTTGCTATAGCAATTCCTTTGCAAAATGGTGCAGTCATTGTGAAAGGAAGATGAGATGATTTAGTGACCAAAGCACTTTTAGGATCACCTTAAATAAAGCAGCTACTCGGTCCCTAGGATTCAGTGGCTTGGCGTAACGACATGATAGTCAGAATCTTCATGACCATGTTTAATTAACTTGGACACCTTTTGTTTATATCACCGTGTTGCTCCTTCATGAGGAAAGCATCCTGAGCAATTAATGCTCATTTTTCCTATATATAATACACAGACTTTTATGAGGAAGACACACCAGCAGGATGAAAATTAGTCAATATCCACCACCCATGGATATCATAATGATTAATGCGGATCTCCTCTTGATCCGTTCAGTTGCGCCTGTATATATTGATCGAGATATTGGCTGCAGTGGACTGTTTGCATAACTGAATGCTTTTGACAGGCTGCAGTCTCCTTGACTTTCACATACAGATTAGGTCTCAATGTCAGGTAGACCTTGGCATTCAGTGAAAAATTCCCCAAGGCAATAGAAGCATCCAGTTGATGTTTTGAGATAGCTTTTGGAAGGATGGAAACAGCACTTTCGTGGGCACTCCCATTTTCCTGTCATAGGATCAAAAGCAGCTAGTCTAAAGGCATAGCTACAACAGTAGGCCCCTCTAGAAATTGTTTGTGAAAGGCTTTTGTGTATCTTCTGTACTTCCTGGCCACTTGTCAAGTTCCATCTGACTCGGATAGCTCATTGGTCATTGCTTTTTGGTTCAGCAGATGTCAGAGTTTGGCCCATTCCACTGCAGTTTATTACTTGCTATTTTTAAGGAAATACCTCAAGAGAAATCGCCATCCCCACCCCTTTTCGGTACAGTGTAATTACTGAAGCACATAAAGTGGTTATAACAGGAATTTATCACTTTCAGGTGGAAACACTCCCAGCCAAATAAAAGATACAGTAGCAATGCCAGAGGCAATTTATAACAGACTCACTGACATTTTGTGTTGAGAAGCCCCACCACTGAATAAGCATTAAGTCGTAAATCTCCGTAAATGTGATTAAGGCAAGCAAGTTATTCTTTGAGGGGACACTGTAATAAAAGAGAGCTGTGGTGCAAAGCCGGAAAATTCTGTTGACAAAAATCACCAAAAACAGCTGTCAGTAAACTTTAAAAACAGCTTGTTTAAAATTCTGTTGGAGTCTAACAGCTGTTTGTTTACACGTAAAATGTTCATTTAGGAAATGAGCACTGGCCTTACTTGGGGTTCCACTGTACTTCAAAATCCTGTAACCAACTTAATCAAATTCAGGCAATGATTAAAATGTCATTCAAAAGACAACTGAGAAGTAACCAATAGATTTGAATATACCTCATAAACAATGTGTGTTCAATAAATATGGAAGGAAATGAACAAATGACTATATGCCATTAACATAAAAGCTGTGAACAATTATAAATGGCATTTCAGCTTTCTTATTATATATACTGTATTGGGGATTATGCCTTGCTTTGTTGGATTCGTTTCATTAGTATTGGTAGAAGCCTTTAAAGGCCATTAGGCAGTACACTTAGAGTTTAGAAGTACCTACATCTCCTCACTTTGTGTGAGACTATTAAATCTCACCTTGATCTTACTGTATATGCTTTTATTTAGTAACCTTTCTCACTACCTCAAACAATGCCCTACCTATTTTTTTATATGAAATAAGAATAATAGAAAATACCCTGGGACTGGTGAGATGGCTCAGTGGGTAAGAGCACCCGACTGCTCTTCCGAAGGTCCGGAGTTCAAATCCCAGCAACCACATGGTGGCTCACAACCATCCGTAACAAGATCTGACACCCTCTTCTGGAGCTGTCTGAAGACAGCTGCAGTGTACTTACATATAATAAATAAATAAATCTTTGAGAAAATACCCCATCCCTAGTGTATGGATAAAAAAGCTGATACACAGTGGCATGTTTGCATCAAAATGTTATTGATACATTCCAGCATTTAGAACCCTAAAATCAAGAATTATAAAATAAGGCCAGGCAGTGCTGGTGCACGCCTTTAATCCCAGCACTTGGGAGGCAGAGGCAAGCAGATTCCTGAGTTAGAGACCAGCCAGGTATATGGGGTGAGTTCCAGGACAGCCAGGACCACACAGAGAAACCCTGTCTCAAAAAAAACAAAACAACAACAAACAAACAAACAAACAAATATAAAATAATAAACCTATTATTTTGTATGAAAATAAGCAAATTAATCAAAAAATGGACAATGAAAGGAAGCTATTATGTCAGTGCTCCCCTCTAGTCCCAGCTACTCTAGAATATGAGGCATGAAAATCCAAGTTTAAGATCAGTTTGGAGCATATAGAGCAGTCTGGGCCAGCTTGGACAGCAAGGTCCTGCTTCAAAAACAAACTAAAACAGAGCTGGACTGGTTGGCACACATTCTTAACCCCAGCACTGGGAAAGCTGAGTCAGAAGGACCACATGTTTGAAATCAAGTTATAGTGACCCCATGCAAGCACACAAATGCACATCCATACATGTGGGGAATTAGGCTACAGGCTGGTCTCCAGTTGAGCTGAGGTCTGAACCCCGAAGGAATTAGGCTACAGGCTGGTCTCCAGTTGAGCTGAGGTCTGAACCCCGAAGGGTGATAATTCACCTAAATGACACGGTAGGTGTTGTCTCATGCTCCTGGAACTCTGGCTCTTGCCTAAGTTACCACCCCCCACAGCCCCCACAAGAGAAGCATGGCTAAAAGTCACATAGGCAATGGCTCAAGCTTCTGATCTTCAGGCTAAACTCCTCCCCAGTTACCTAGCAACAATAAGATAAGTGGGTCAGAGACTTAGATGCCCATCCAGGGATGAATGGAAGGTAGAGAGCAGCCCTCCCACGCCTGACAAACCAGAGAATAGGTAAAACTCTGGCAGGGGGGTGGGCTTTCCCTTCCCCCTCTTCCCCAGGGCCCCCCTTTTTTAGTTCCCAACACATACACATATATATTCTACTGGTTTTAATCTCTAGAAAAGACTCTGTATAACTCCAGTTCATTGGGGTAATCATAACATCAGTCTATAGTATAGGTAGCATCATCATTCGGTCTTAAGAGAAACAGGGTCCTTAAGTATTAGTGGATTTCACAGGGATACACAGCTTACAAGCGATACAGTGCGGAAATAGATCCAGGCCCCCTTGACTTCAAAGCCCAGACTTTCAGAACCTATGTAACTTAGTGAGAGTTTAGTTCAACTTCAAAGGACGAAGTTTAAGGCCAAATCTATTGAAATACCAAGAGTGCACACTAAGTCCCAGACAACTGTGCATCATACATTACAGAACTTTTAAGTTATAGTCTCTCCTCGAAGAAAATGAGCTGCCTAGTCAGTCACTGGCAAGGGAAATAAAAGAAACAGTGGGAATGTTTGTGTGTGACATGATAGAAGATTTGGCTGCGTGTGTGATAACATAAGTATCTCAAGAGGTCAAGGGAAAGACTGCTTAAAATTGCTTTAAGAAGATTGGTGTGGCTGTGGTTAGCTTTGTGGGAGAGGGGAAAGAAGAAATTGAAGCCTGAAAAATAAAGCACTTTGAAATCGTAGAAGGGAGGAGGAATATTCCAGATGGGCAAAACTGTGATCAAACACACAGACAGAAGACAAACACATCACCCATTTTACTGAAGAGCCAGGATCCTGAATGGAAGCATAGAATGTGTTTTCTATAGTCAGAAAAAGTCAGACAATAGCAATCTGCTTAGTTCAGCCTAATTCGAATGAGATAGTACTGGTTATAGGAAGTACACATCTGGATGCATTATGGAACTGCCAAAATTTGGGCAGAAATCAATGAAAAGTCACCTTTACAGAAGGCGGCTCACAGGAATCAGCCACTAATGACTGAGACGTTTGTCTGCTCATGTGTCGCCCTCTGAGACATTGGTGATGTGGGTGCTTTGATAGTCAGAGAAACAACCCCTAGACAAGTCAAAAGAAAAGAGAAAAATTAAAGAACTAAAACAGCTCAGGGTTATTTGGGATTGGACGTAAGCATTGCTACATTAAAATTAATCATTATCCGTACTATAATTTAAAATCAACTGTGACTATAAAATTCACGATGTATTACTACTGTTTATTTTGATTCTCTGAGATGATTCTCATGTAGCCCAGGCTAGCTTCAAATTCATGATGTCATTGAAGATGGCCTCCGGTTCCTGAGCCTTCGGCCTCTACACCCTGAGTGTTGGAACTCCGTGTATATACTACCTCTCCCAGCTTAAACAGATTATTATGGGTTTTTTTTTTTGGGGGGGAGCTTTTTCGAGACAGGATTTCTCTGTATAGCCCTGGCTGTCCTAGAACTCACTCTGTAGACCAGGCTGGCCTCGAACTCTTAAGTGCAGGGATTAAAGGCATGTTCCACCACTGCGGGTGATTATTATGGTTTTAAAACATGTAATAAATATCTAAACTTAGTACTTCCTAAACATTTTAAAATTCTCTTTATCTATGCTTTTGGTATTATTTACATTTTTATCTTTATCACTAAACACTGTGGCATTTGAAGGGCTATTTTGCTGAGAATTTTGTCAGCTCTTGTGTCACCCTCAAAGAGATTTGGTAATGTGGGTACTTAGTATGATGTCATTATGTTCAATGACATCACCAAGGTAGCTTGGAGTCAACTGTGTTGAGAGTGTTTACCCCTCACATGCACAAGGGCATAGATGTGTCATACCTGTTGTTACTGTATTGTGAATAGCCACCCCCACAAATGTCAGTCATATTTCATTGCAGTGTTCATAAAAGATAATGAGAAAAGAAAAAAAACACACAGACAACAAAATTTTACAAATTTTTTCACTAATTTAACATGACCATTACCAAAACACGGGTGTGCCCAACCAATGTGACATCAAGTGTCTTCTCTGACTACCACTCTATAGGCGTTCAGCCTGTTCCCATAATTATTCCTAAGCACAGTATTTCCAGAATAATACAGCATATTTGCCCATGTCTCGTGGTATTTGGGGTCCACAGGGGTTAGGTCTGTTCGTTTGTTTCTAGGATAATATGAGTAGCATGGTCTAAAGTCACAAGTTCTCATATTGGGGGTATACTGGCTAATTTTATGTCAACTTGACACAACTGGAGTTATCACAGAGAAAGGAGCTTCAGTTGGGGAAATGCCTCCATGAGATCCAGCTGCAGGGCATTTTCTCAGTGACCAAGGAGGGAGGGCCCTTGTGGGCGGGACCATCTCTGGGCTGGTAGTCTTGGATTCTATAGGAGAGCAGGCTGAGCAAGCCAGGNGAAGCAAGCCAGTAAAGAACATCCCTCCATGGCTTCTGCATCAGCTCCTGCTTTCTGACCTGCTTGAGTTCCAGTCCTGCATCCTTTGGTGATCAACAGCAGTATGGAAATGTAAGCCGAATAAACCTTTTCCTCCCCAACTTGCTTCTTGGTCATGATGTTTGTACAGGAATAGAAACCCTGACTAAGACAGGGGGTTTCTACATAACTCCAGTAGAAAGCTAACATTCTAGACACAAAATGACAACACTATTCTGTTCACACAGGCAGAATGCCTTTTCCTGACCCCAATACCTAGTGTTGTCCTGGGCTCTTGTCTCTCAGACACTTTATGTGAAATCAGCATTTTGGGTTTTGTTGTGTTTTTTTTATATTCATAGTGCAAGCCCATGGAGGGCTGGTTTGGATGGATGCTCCTTTCTTCTTTAGTTTTTCTCTCACCATTCCAGAACCAAGGATAGACCCCAGGTCCTCATTAGGGAAGTACTCTATACATGTCCACGCATGTGCTATATCCCCAGCCCTCTTTTCACTCTATATTTTGGGGGTAGGTCTCACTAACTTGACCAGATTGACTTTGAACTAGCCTTGTAGCCCAGCCTGGCTGTGGTGGACCTTAGGTCCTATTGTTTCAGATTCTCAGGAAGCTGGGATTACACACCTCTGCCATCCGGCCCAGTTCACTGTCCCTTCTTCATGTATTTCCAGCACCCATCTCTAGTTAACACAGTATATATTTAACTTACTCCTAACTTGTTATCTGGATTTCTTAACAGGGTGCATATGCTAAAAGAACAAGGACTTTTTTTTTTTTTTTTTGAAAATCCACCATAATAACTCTACTACCCCAACAGTACTAAGGGTACTTCATATGGACATACGAATCAGCCAATGAGGACAAAGTAGTAGAAACCCTTGGTCAACACAGATTTGAACTTTTGATTCAGCAGTAATATTATTTCTGGACCCAATTCTCTTTTCTCCTAAGATAAGTTTGTCTTCCCCGGGAAATCCTTGGCCATTTATATCCAACAAGCTCTCTAATGTGAATCAGTTCTCAAGCTCCTTAGTTAAGTTTTACACTCAATCCCCACACCGTCTTCTATCTATGCATAAAGTCGTAATTAGAGCAATTATGGTCCCCAAGTATCTGGAGAAAAATAAATGGAACATGTAAATGGGAATGGGGATGGGGCACTAGAAAGCAAAAGCAGCAGGTTCTTGCTGTAAGCAAATGTTCTACCTTTGAGCTACAGCCCAGCACCTGCACTTTCTTTTAAAAGCACCTTTAAATCTCTTTTAAAGATGGGCGTGTGTATTAGTCAGGGTTGTCTAAAGTTAAAGAACTTATGGAATGAATCTGCATATCTAAAGGGAATTTACTGGAATGATTTAAAGTCTGAAGTCTAGCTAACCCAACAATAGGTAGCTGTGAATGGGAACCCCAAGAATCTAGTAGTTTCTTAGCTCCACAGGGTTGGGTGTCTCTGCTGGTCTTCTGTATAAATTGGACTCCTGAAGACGCAGGTTCCAACAGATGTGATAGCAAAGTGTGCACAAGCAGGCAGAGAACAAAGGAACCCTTCCTTCTTCCAGCATCCTTACATAGGCCTCCAGCAGAGGGTATGGCCCAGATTAAAGGTGTGTCTCAAGATCTGGATCAAAGACATGTTGTCTTCCTGCCTCAAGATCTGGGTCACAGGTGTCCCTTCCATTTCTGGGTTGTAGTTCATTCCAGATAAGGTCAAGTTGGCAACGGAGAATAGTCATAGCATCATGGTAGTGTAGGACTGCAGTCCTAGCAATCAGAAGGTGAGGCAGGAGAATCAGAACTTTGAGACCACCCTAAGCTACACAGAGTTCAAGGTCATCCTAGACTCCATGTCAAATAAAAAAAATACCCACATTTTCTTAACATTTCAGATCAAACTTCTATAGGGGGGTGGCTTGAGGAAATACTTAATGAGATGGTTGGATAAGTTGGTAAATTTAGCAAAATCCAAAGCAGCAATGGGCAATGTGCAAACTATTTATCATGAGACCAGGAGAGAAAAGTCAGTCTGGGGGCATGAGAAGGAAGAAAAGAAGAAAAAACGGGGAAGAGAGGAGCCTGGCAATGACAAAAAGCAATCTGCTAAAAGTTCAGGAATTAGATGAACATAGTAAGAAGAAGAGACATCAACTGTAGGATACTTTTTTAGAAACATAAAAGTACTCTTTGGGGAAAAAAATCTGAAAACCATAGATTTATGAGATCTGTCTTCTTGGAAAATGCCATGTAAGCTGTGGAAAGGAGTGTAAGGGTGAAGAAGTTTCATATGACAATAAATCCTTTTGTGTAAGCAAAAGTGACTGCATACATTGTATATGAATCGTTAAGAGGGAGAGAGGGAGGGGGGATGGTGGAAATGAGAGGCAAAGAAGGGAAAGAAGAGAAGTGGGGAAGGGAGAAGAGCGAAAGGAGGAGGGAAAGTCTAGTCTGAAACGCAATCTTAGTAGAACTGGTAAGGAGGCCTCTTTCGTTCTGTAAGTGAGTATTTTATTTGGTTTGATTTTCAGACAGGGTCTCACTGTGTAACCCTCGCTGGCCTAGAATTTGATATGCAGAACAGGCTTCAACTCACAAAGATCCTCGGGTCTCTGCCTTCCGAGGGCTAGGTTTACAGGCATGTGCCACCAGACCCAGATGGTCTTGTGTTGCTGCCGTCGTTGCTATGTATATGTATAAATATCCCCCTGTCCCAGCTGGAAACATTCTGCTTCCAGAACAGAATGGCGAAAGGCTCCAGAGCGAGTTCCCTAGGTTTCCGTCATATACTTCTCAGGACTCTCTCCCCATCCCACACACCATCAGCTAATCCTGCCAGAGGCAAGAAACGACAGCCCTATGGGCAAAGCGTAGGACCCGATTGCATTATCTTTTATTTTCACACTCGGTGACTTCATGTCAAAGATTGTCACAACATTCTGGCTTAGTGCTATGGGTGAAGTGGATGTTGTGATAATAATCATCAAAACCAAATGGTCAACAAAAGGGAAACATACACTTTGTTTTCCAAGTACATTTTTTAATGGTGAAGAGTATTTAAAGCTAAAATGGAAGATATATTTTTAAATGTATAATTTTAACGCATGTCAGTGACAGTGGCAGGAGATGGAGGCAAGGGATAGCTACTGAAGAACAGGAAAAGAAAAGACTATGGCACAATGCTGTTGATGCTACAAGCTTTATATACAGGGTGAATTCATACCCTGACTGTATGCTGTACTTATTGCCCTGGTTAAGCCATTTAAGGTTTAATCTCTCCAGCCAGTCTCATGCCTCAAGTGAGCTTTGCGGAGTTTATTATATGCCAGTCACTATGTGTGATGGTTCATCTCTATTGCCAATGTGATGAAATCTGTGGTCACTTGGGAGAGACTGTCTTCATTACATTAACTGAAATAATACCTGCCTATTGTGAGTGGCACCCACCATATAGTGGGTTGGAGGAGGCAGGAGAGAGACAAGATGAGAGAGGAAGGAGGAGAGAGGGAAGAAGCCATCATGGGATAGGAGAAGAATGTGCAGAAGAGGAGAAAGGAGAGCGGCCATGGGTTAGCTGAGCCATGAAAATGTGGCCATGTAGGCTGGCCAACTGGAGTTAAGAGCAGCCCAGACGAAACATAGTAAGTAATGACTTGAGTTGTGGATAGCAAGGTAGATTCGAACAGTATGGAGGGTAGACAGTTGCCCAAGTTGTGCTGCTTAAGGCATATTTAAAAATATAAAAGCTGTGTGTGTCTTTCATCTGAGCATATAAATGGTCTAAGGCGGGTAGAAACCCTGTGTCAGGATTTTTAAATATTTTTTACTCCACCCCGGACTGGGATCCTGGACTGTTTAATAAAAAGGAGAAAATGAGCTAATCACAGGCATTCATCATTGTCTGCCTCTGGACTACAGACGCACTGTGACAGACCACCACTCTTGCTACCATGGTAATCAATACACCCTTGAATTGTGAGCCAAGAGAAACCCATTCTTCCTTAGGATGCTTTTGTCAGCATATTTTATCACAGTGATGGTGACAAGCAAAACAGTTGGGTGCTAGAAGGACAGAATGAATGACAAGACTGGGCTCTGTCCTCAGAGTTTACAACCGTTGCTTTCCTTTCATGAACTCTATAATAAGGAAAATAATAATTGCCTTCACCCAGTGTTGCTGTGAAGATCAAATGGAAATACCTTATGTAAGAGCAGTTTGTAAACCATCCATGTCAGAGATGATTATTATACTGCTCTTTGTTCAAGCTTAAAATAAGAAGGACTCAGCCAACCCTACCTTTGTTAAGTTAAAACAAAATTATTAACTTCAATTGTCAGGGCACAATTGCCTTTAGAGAAAAAAAAATACCTTCCTTTAAAAACCTCTGAAGAGTTTGTACAACTCCCATTGTGATCAATAGATAATGTGGCTTCCTTTGAAATTTCTATATTTCATCTCCAAGCAGGAATTAAATTTCTTTTCTTGAATTATAGGGTGCCAGAACAAACTGTTGAAGTACTGAACAAGAATCACAAAATCTATCTATTTCTATCCTAGTAGGTGAACTGCAGACAAAAAAACCCTGTAATTTAAGTAGAAATATCCCCAGACTCCAGGTAATTTTTTATTATACAACATTTGTATAAGATAGTAAAAAAAAAACCCATCCCTAAAAATAAGCTTTAAAAATATTGAATTAAAATAGTCATTTTATCTGGTTATTTGGGGGGAGTAAATTTAGTATTGAATCAAACAGAACCACAGCTTAATTAATGTCCTCTCCTATTATGTATATACTATGTCTCTTTAAATAAAACTAGAACTTAAACATGCTTGAAGATCTCTGCAATCTTGATGAGTTCAGTTCTGTTGAGTACTTTATAATTGTTCAAAAAAAAGGTTAAACATTGCTTAAAATGAGTATTTCTTGCCTTCCAAGTATTACTTGGTTCAGAGCATACCAGTTTTGAAATGATGCAATGACAGAATGATAGATATTTGAGGGAATTGCCCTATTCCTGCCTCAGCTCCTTTAACCCTTGTCATTGTGTAGATGATTGGAGCAATAAGTATCCTTTGTTAAAATACTGGTCCTACCCGGTTCTTGAAGGACTTCTAAGAAAAGAGACAGTTCTTTGTCATTTAATAAGCCCCTTTCATCCACACCTGAGTTTATCATTAATGAGGTCATTTTCAGAAATCCCCAGCAACCACAGAATGGGGGAAACTAACCAAGCTCTCAGAGAGTTTTAACCTCACACCTCTCCCTCAAGCTCTTGAGAAGAGAGAAGGAGGCTTACAGTTTAGGAGATCACAGGTGGAAATAAGTGGACCAATTCTTCTTGCATAGCACAACCCCCATCAAAACCCTAAGCAACAGGGTTGAGCAAGCTTCCAGATAACTCTACACATGGAGATTCCTGGAGGGCAGGAAAGCCATGCCTCCCTTCTCTCATAACTTTCATGAAGCATCACTTTACCTCTCTCCTCTGTAGCATCCACTATGATGGATGGATAAACGTGCATAGGTACTTTTCTGAACTCAGTTAGCCACCTCTGTAATCAGTCATGGGGATGAGGTGCTTGCAGTTGGCTAACTAAAGTGATGAAGAGGATGTGTACAGTCTTGTAAGACTGAAGTCCTCAACCTGACCATTGAAGCACTACCTCCAGGTAGACTATATCTGAATTGAATTGAGTTGGCACACTATGGCAGTTGGCTACTACAGAATTGACTGATTGGCTGCTGGAACTGCTCCTATACACTTCATAGTGCCTGGGAAACAGGGAAAGCATCTGCGTTTATTGCTGGGTGAGAGAAATGAAGGCACCCCTTCCTCTGTTACATTGCCTTTGTTGTGCTATTTTATCATAGCAACAGAAGTAACTAAGGCACTGTGTTGGGTACCAGATAAGCAAAGGTGAATGAGTAACCCAACCAAAGTTCTCACAGAATTTACAATCTGTGGTTTCCTTTCACTAGCTCTAACACAAGGAAAACACTTCCCTTCCTACAGTGTTGCTATAAAGAGCAAACGAGAATACCTTATTCCTCTATTGACAGAAGTAATGGTGCTTATCTCATTGATTACTGCTAATGTTAGAAATGAATGGCACCCATATAGACCTCTTAGAATATCATAGATAACTGCACCATATTTTTCACAAAATGAAGTATGTCTTCATATCTGGATGCATTTCTCCATTGTTCTCTAAGTTTACAACTGTAATCGTAGAACAGAACCACTATATCCCATAAAGTATAATACATATGAGTATTCCAGTGCAGAATCTAGATGTATCTGTCATTACTGATTAATTATTATTCAAGTAATAAGACTAATGAGGAACAGAATTTAGTAATACAGGAGGCCTTTCTCTTTACTCAGAAAATTACTGCAGACAATCAGACATTTCTAAAGTACAAACCATGTGTGTCCATTCAAGCAAGAAGGAGGAAAAAAAAAACAAAGACAAATTCAGACCACTAAAGGTTTACATAGTATTTAAGCAAGAATAATGCATCTTTTGCCTTGATAGATCTTAGGTATTTTTAAATCGATTCATGCTATGACAGAAAGCTAGTGAATCAGCTGCAGGCTTGTTAGGATGCGCTGTGGCGCTTTCAACCTATGTAAGCATGAATCAAGAACTCTGGGTCTTGTCAAGGCAACAAAAATCCTAGTCCAGTTAAGAAAGCAATATGAATTCCAAGCAAAGAAAGAATTCAAAATGAGAAATGGCAGGAATGTGAACAATAGCCATCATCCAGGGAGGTTTTACCCAAGTATGACATTCTGTTTCACAGTTTGTTTCTTATGAAGCACATCATACAAATTTTAAATTGTGAATTACATTTCAATTTCTAGTTCATTTCCAATAGGGCTTTAATGAAACATAAGATTCTTTCTTCAAAAACATGTGTTCTATATGTGCAGAATTTAATCATGAAATGTTTAACAAAAAAAATCGATCAGTAATAAGTCTGTACTTTACCTATAACTGTTCAAGTGAAATGGAATAAAACCTTTTTTTAAAACATGCTTCTATGGCAAGTAATCATTTTACCTTTTGCATGTGGATCTTTATTACTGGTCAAAACAGTCTATTAAGATCAGCCACAAGGTATCTGAAAATATAATTTAAAATATAAATAGCCCCTCAAGACATCTGTGTGTTCAGTACTCATTATTGTCATAAACCAGTACAAGCAGTATCCAAATAATCAAGTACCCATTACCCATGGTTCATTAGAATGTACCAGGAGCAAATGTACCAATATAACTTGTCCCTCACTTAGGGGATGGCCTTGGCTGAATCACAATAAACAAGGCTATTCAGACATATCCCCTTTTCAATTACTCAGTACAGGAAGAGATCAAAATTTATTCAAGCAGTGGGAGTCTATGATACTTAGAATTTTTTTTTGAAAGTACATTGGATAGGCAAGAGATTAAGTTTCAAATCCAGAGTGGAGATTTGGTTTTACATAGTAGAAAATAATAATACAACCGGGGACTCCTGAGGTTTTGTGTGTTCTGCTGGGGTTGATTTGTTAAAACTTGATTTTCATGGAGAAAATGAATTTTGTTTGTTTGGCTTGGAGAGTATTTGACAGGATTTCAGAAGCGTCCATTTTCCCCAGGTCATATGAACCCTGAGTATGGTAACCTGTGCCTGTAATCCCAGTACCAGGCTGAGAAGGATGGCTATGGGTTTGAGACTAGCCTGGGCTATAGATTGAGGCCTTGTCAGAAACACCTATATACATACATTCATACCTAAATCTGTTTCAAAACATGTTCCTTGATTTACATGGCACTTCAGGAGAGAGAGCTTGGGTTGGTAGGATGGCTCAGCAGTTAGGTAGTGACATTTGCCTGAAGCCCGAATGACAGAAGTTCAATCCATGGATCCCTGAGGTGTCAGGAAAGAAGTGGCTCTTAAGAACTGTCCTCTGACCTCTTCAGGCACATTCATTTTTTTTTCTAGTCAACAGATTTTTATTAAGCTTTTAATGAATATGATGTACCAGATAGTCTAAGACTTAAAGATGCAAAGTGCTAGCTAGCTTCACGCTTCAAATCTGTTTGTGACTCCACAGACAGATGTATGTTCATGCTTTGTAGGTACACATTGAGCGCTTCTTAATAACCTTGGCTGCTACTACAGTATCAAGACTTAACAGTACATTGTTTAAACAATGTGTTGCTTCTTACAGCTTTAGGAGCTGAAGTCCATGATCAGGATGGACCAGGGTGCCAGTATGTTTGGGTTCCAGTAGACAGTTCTTTTTTATCGTCATCACTAAACTTACAGTGACAGGTCCCCTCCTCATTACTTAATTGCCTACCAAGAGCCCTCCTTATTATCACTATGGCAACAGAGATTTAGGATTCCATAGAATATTTTGGCAGACACAAACTGATCCACAGCTAGTTGCCAGTCTTGCTCAGGTCATTCTAAAAACTACCTCTGACCACTATGTTAGTGTTTCATTGCAACAACAACAACAAAACAACAACAACAACAAAAATGCATAAAATTAAGTATAAAAGAAGAAAGGTTTATCTTAGCTCATATTGTTGGAAGTGCAGCTCATTACCAAGTAACCCAGTTGCTTTGAGCCTGTAGCAAGGCAACACATCATAGCAAGGATGTGAGCAAGACTGCTTAGATCACAGGCTAAGGAACAAACAGGAATGACGAGGGGAGCCTGGCTCCCCAAACCCTCTTTACAAGCACCCCCTGATGACCTAAAGGTCTTCCTGTAGGCTTCTTGAAAGTCTCTACAACTTCCTAGTAGCATCACCCCAAGTGTCACCAGCCCTTTAACACACAGGGCTTTGAGTTGTTCATGATTCCAATTACAATAAGCATAGACTCCACCAAAGGTGCTTCTTCTTTTTTTTTTTTCAGAATAATATTTGAAGATTATTTGATGGTATTCAGTTTAATAGCACTTACAAGAGTTACCAAGATCAAATAACTAAGATGTGAAGATGAGGGGGATGACAGTTTGCTTCAACTGTGCTCCTGGAAGAGTCTCTCAGACTGCTCCAAAACAACTACTCAAACTGAGGTTTCACATACCTAAAACTGGCCACTTGTATGATCTGTAGCTTCTACAGGGAGAAATATCATCCAGTGCATGGTCCCACCAATTAAGTAATTTTTGTTTGTTTATTTTGTTTTGTTTTTAGTAGAGCTTTAAAATTTTGGCTTTTACTCTGCTGTGAACCCAAAATAAGAACAATTTTTAGACATTGGAATTCATTGTAATAAGGCCGTACTTCAATGTCCCTCACACCACCAAAGGATTTTACCTCCATAGTAGCTATGCTAAGAGTTGACAGTTCTGTTGCATCAAGGAATGAATTGTAGGCACGATTATTTGGATACATATTTCCTGCTATGGTCAAAGCTATTTGACTTGAGTGACTGTCATCATTCTCATCCCACAGGGAACAAGTTGTATTCATTTAAGAAATGGTGTGTTTCAATGAACAATGGTTCTGCTTGGAGGAAGGCAAAGACATTAGGTAAGGGTAAGATTCTGGTTCATCAGCTGTGATGATTTTAAAAAGCATTCATCTCAGAAAAAGAGTAACTTATAAAATCCTCTTCTTCAAAATTGGTACAATAATTATAAATATCAAGCAAAACATTCAGTCTCAATCTTTGTTGTTCTCTTACAAACCACCTCCCAAATTAATTGTCTATGTTTCTTTTGGCTGTATAAATAATTTTGGAATGTGTAAGCTGTTCTGAAAATCATAGTATAGTGTAAAAACATCAAATAAACAATCCAACTAATAGAGAGGCTGAGATAGGGGAAGCATGATTTCAAGACCATTATGCGGTACACAGCAAGACACTGTCACTTACTAACAAGCAGAAAGTGTATATGAATTGTACAGTATTGGACCAATTTCTCCAATTACCAAATTAGAGAGACCACTGGATAACAGCCCACAAATTTCTAATTCCTCATACTTTTGAACTTAAATTGATTCAGATATGTTGGTAATATTAATTTTTCTATTAAGAGATATTAAGGAAAAGTGATTGTTACTTCCTGCTATTTTTATTGTTAGGGGTAGAATTATGTTTGGGTGGATTTGTTGAAAGATTGTTTCTTGCTTTTTCTTGGGTGTAGTTTCACTCCTTCTGTTGGTGTTTTCCATCAATTATCCTATGTAGGGCTGGATTTGTGGAAAGATATTGTGTAAATTTGGTTTTGTCATGTAATAACTTGTTTTCTCTGTCTATGGTAATTGAGAGTTTTGCTGGGTATAGTAGCCATTTGTGTTATCTTAGGGTTTGTATGACATCTGTCCAGGATCTTCTAGCTTTCATAGTATCTAGTGAGAAGCCTGGTGTAATTCTGATAGGCCTGCCTTTATGTGTTACTTGACCTTTTTCCCTTACTGCTTTTAAAATTCTTTCTTTGTTTAGTGCATTTGGTGTTTTGATTATTATGTGACAGGAGAATTTTTTTTCTGGTCCAGTCTATTTGGAGTTCTGTAGGATTCTTGTATGTTCATGGGCATCTTTCTTTAGGTTTGGGAAGTTTTCTTCTATAATTTTGTCGAAGATATTTACTGGTCCTTTATGTTGGGAATCTTCACTCTCTTCTATACCTATTATCCTTAGGTTTGGTCTTCTCATTGTTTTCTGGATGTCCTGGATGTTTTGGGTTAGGAGCTTTGTGCTTTTTGCATTTTCTTTGACTGTTTTGTCAATGTTTTCTATGGTATCATCTGCCCCTGAGATTCTCTCTTCTATCTCTTGTATTCTGTTGGTGATGCTTGCATCTATGACCCCTGATCTCTTTCCTAGGTTTTCTAACTCCAGGGCTGGATTCCTTTGTGATTTCTTTATTGTTTCTAGTTCTCCTTTTAGATCTTG